>NC_133532.1:22206947-22297944 GCF_048544455.1 Silene latifolia
GAGTTAATATTTTTTGGGATTTTAGAGGTTAGGGAGAATGTAGTTTTAGGGGAAATGATGATTATTTGTAGGAGATTAGGAGTGTAGGAGGTGGATTATGGTTGAGTAATGACCCAACAAAGTGTGAAGATAAATTTATGAAGATAAATCCGCCATGAAAACAAGCCGCGTAATTATTGACACATGATTAATTTTCGTATTTATAAATCATTTTATTAGTTTTATATAAATATTATAGTTATGTTATTCGTTGTTTTAAGGGCTCATATAAATTAGGGAGGGAAATGTGCAAATTTAACCTTGTATTGACAATCAAATGAGCTCCAATTCACATGAATTATGGAGATTCAGTATCTTTCGATGACGCTATTTCATTTTCTAAAATAAATCATAATAATTTTAGAATTTTTTTACATATCGATTAAGGTAAACAAAATTTATTTCATGCTTATGGTAGGTTGATAGGGCACGAGTGAGCAATTTACCTTTTCAAATTCCGCCATTTTTAAGTTTTTAAGTTCTGATCAAAACGGCTCGTTTTCAACATTAACGTTTTAAACTCAATTGTACAATGAACTTTATGAAAGCTTCGGTAATTGACATATTATGTGGTATTTGCATTTATTATACTTGTCATGTATATTGGATAATATAACAGTTGTGATTGTTGGTTGTTGTTGAGGAGACGGGAGACAGTTGGGAGATCGTCTTCCGCTTGGGTCGCCTCTTGGAGCTTTCCCACTCCAAGAGGGATGTGCACATTAATGACTAGAGTTTGGAGGGGCGCGTGTGGTTGAGACGGCGTCTGGTAGGGGATCTGATTGGCTTCCGGACCCGATACGTCTGGGCGTGTCCCAGTACCTGTTTGTGATTATCGGTATGTCTGGGCGTGTCCCGGTACCAGTGTGGTTGTCGGTATGTCTGGGCGTGTCCCGATACCGTGGTGGTGGTGGTTGATAGTGGTTTATTCATATTAGTAGTCATGTTGCATATTCTCACACTTGAGTCGTGTCGCACTATATTTATCTGTTGAAACTGACGTTTGTGTGTCTGTGCATTGTCACTTATCTCCTTTGGGGTGGCTTGTGTCAATCCATATGATATCTTTTGGTCATATGGGGAGTAGGTTATGATCAGGTTAGTTGTATAGTACGCGGGAGACGGGACGAGCTTGATGATATCACGAGACGAGTCTAGTTGGCTAGAAGAGTATAGATGTCACGAGTTGTATTTTATTTATTCATTTGCTTACGTTTATGTAATTCATTAAACCTTACATTAATAAAATGTTCTTTGATTGGAGTTTTGAAACACTATCTCGGAAAACCGAGATGGTAACGCTCCAATTATCTTGGCCGGATAATTGAGGTGTTACACAATCAATGACATTTAGACGTATCTAGAAACCAGGACTTTGAGCTTGAGGTGAAGGTACGTTTTAGGAAGCCTATAAAGACACCTAGCCCCGCCCGTTTCGATTACGAACTCTTCTAACACAAGTGATGGGTTTCAAATAAGATCATAGACTCATAGCTACCTCAAAGATGAAATGCAAACATCATTTAAACTCTAGCATGTGATTATGGTTTTATGTCATTTAATGCATCTAGAATATTTCGTCGAAGTGGATTTAGCATGTGGGATGATTAGATGAGGATAAGTAAACAAACATGGCTTTGGGGGAGGGGGGGAGTCGTTCGGATCTAGCCTATTACAACCCGGACATTTTATACCAACAGTTGACGCAAACAATAATAAAAATTACAACTCGGTCTAGGATACAAATTAGACTAAACTTGACCCATATGAAAAGGTATGAAAAAAAATGTGCATAGGGAGTTTCACGGCTCACATTCATCATCCTTGGACCTCTCATCGTTTAGCACACCTTAACTAATTAGATATTTCTTCCGTTCCAATGAGTTGTATACGTTTGCTTTATACACGTATATCAATGCACGTTTTTTTTCGCTTATATCATTAGTTACATATTATTAAAATTTATAAAAATTTGATGTAACGTAATCGATAAGACAATTTCAAAAAGATCTCACATGACTATCCGTGATGTTATATATTAGAAATTATAATGAAGATTCTACCCACCAAAGAATAATCCCAAAAAAATAGACGTATACAACTCATTGGAACAGAAGAAGTATAGATTATATCTACCTAATGAAAACAAAGGTTTTCATAATCACTTTGACTCAAATAAAAATATGACAATTGACCCATAAATTAAATTACATGACCAAAAAAACTACATAAAATTACAATAACAATAACTACAATGATTATAACGATCAAATTAAAACAATTAAAACGGTAATAAATAAAGCCAACAAAAACCGATAATGACAAATTGACAATAAAAAACGTGACATACAAAAAACGATGCTAAAAATAAACCAAGAACAATTTATTTCTTAAATAGACTCAATTCTTTATTAGTAGATCTGACAAAACGAGTTAACGGGTCAGGTTCGGGCCGGGCCAATTCGGGTCTCTCATAATATCGGGTTATTTCGGGTCGGGTTGTTTTGGGTTTCGGGTGTTTTAGGATATGTTGGTTGGGTTATTTTCGAGTCAAAGTGTATCGGGTTATTTCGGGTTTGGGTCATTTTCGAGTCAACGATTAAGACAGAAAAAAGTATGTTTAGACGTTTAGTATTATTCCCTAGTTTTCCTTTAGTTTTGATAATTGATTCTTTATTTTTAACATTAATAATACTAAGTTTGCTTTTAAATTAGCAAATTTAAGTTTTATTATTCAAATGAAGTCGTGTTTTCTCGAGTCGTTTTTGGGTTGGGTGGTTTCGGATGGGGTCATTTCGAGTAGGGTCTGTTCCGTGTCAACAAAGTTAAGGTCATGTTCGGGTCGGGTCGGATCATTTTGGGATTTTGGTCAAAGTTGACAGTTGCAGTTCGGTCAATTTTGGGTCTCGGATCAGCCTTTTCAATTCGGGTCAATCGGGTCGGGTTGATTTTGTTGGAGTTAGTGTCCTCCACAATAGTGTGTTTACATATTAAATCTCATTAAAGGAATATCATTAGGATATTTATTATTTGATCTTCGTCAGTTGATTAACGTAAATCGATAACGGTTGGCTGACTAGAGTCTGACGTTATTGTCGTGAGACGGCGGTAATCAACTGACCCCTTTCGGTCACACCTAAAGGAACGAACCCCAATTGACAACTAATTAATTGTATAAGATAAAATTTATTTAGTCCCTTGATTTATTGACTAAAAGGTTAGTCGATTCTTTTTAGAGAGATTTCGAGTTGCTAACTCAAGGCGCGAGAATTATTATTTAATTATGCGATAATTAAATAATAAATTTTTATGAGACGGGTTTTAGTTAATTAATTGTTAATTCACTAAAAGTACTAATTGATTAATGTGATTAACATTAGTATGTAAATAATATGTGTAGCGGTACACGTATATTCACGGAGTGTTTTGGACAAAATTAATCGGGAAGCATTTAAACATAAAACGATGTTTAATGTAAAATTACACGTATTTGTTTGACAAATATAAGAACCGATTTAGACTCGTAAATGAGTCATGAAAATCGTGTAAATGGGATTGTGTGTTGCTTTAAACACAATCATTTCACTTACACATTTTATCTTTCCATAAAACTTTTGTTATTTTCTAAACTATGCTTTATTGGACATAAAAAAGAAAGGGAAAAAGCACACTCCACCTCCCTCTAATAGGAGCCGGCCTCCCCTCCCTCCTATACTCATTTCATTTGTTCATTTTCATCATACTTGAACATTTTGCATGTGAAGTAAAAATTATTCATCTCTTTAAAAATAATAAAACGTTTTACTAAGATTTGTTAGTAAAACAAAATATTTACTAAGATTGTTAGTAATATTACAAATATTATCAAGGTTATATTTTACAAGTATCTAGTTAATAATTGTAAGGTTATTGGATTTTGTTTTTGGGTGCATATTGAAGGAGATCTTCTAATTTGAACATTTGTTATAGGAGGATCATCCATCTTTTATTAGAACAAGAATAATCTAGATAGGTGATCTAGATTATGCCCATATTACCATCAAATCAATGTTAGGAAATTGTATTTTCTGAATATTTATTATTATGCTTTTATATTAGCATGCATGTTACATAGATCACTATAATAACATATTATGAGATAATTTGTTTTTAATTAGAGAGTCTAATTAGGGTCTTTGATCTTTCAAGTGGTATCATGAGCTAGGCTTGTAATTTGCATGTTCATTTTGAGCATATTTAATAAATCATGAGATAATTTAAAAAACTCAAAAATTGTGTTAAAAGAGGTTTTAGCACGAAAATTTTTGGGCATATATACCTATTGATCTCAAAAGGTTTGTGGTAAAATTTGGTGATTTGTGAAGTTATTTGCTATTTTTAATGTTTTTTGTAGAAAACGAGGTCAAAAATGTCGTACTTTTGTTAAGAGTTAACTAAAATTTGTTAAAGGTTGATTCGGGTCATGAAATTTTTATATTGTTTCATGTATATTTTCCACAGATTGTATGTAAAATTTTGAAGGTTGGTTTGAAGTTTTGCATGTTTATTGATTTTATGAGATAAAAGTGAATTAAACTAATCATAAGCTTGAAACAGATGATTATGCTCTTAATAAATTTATGTATATTTAATAATATGTTTTAAAAATTAAAAGTGAAATTTAAAATGTGATTTCACCTTGTTTTGATGTTTATTGGTTTTAGTGGTTAAAAACCGATAAATATCGATCTTTTTCTTCATAACATGTATCTGAAATTTTTGGGCAAAAGTTTTTACCTTTTGGTGTTCTTGGGAGTGTTACAGAATAATCAAAAATTTTATTTTCAATTTTTGATAATATTTTAAATTATTTTGGATTTATTACTTAAAAGTTATGATTTTACCGATTAAATTAGCAAAATATCACCAAATCAAACTAATTATTCATCATCAAATTATTGAGGACTAATTTTGAGGATCAAAATAGTTTGGACAATTATTTTGGACTTAAATGAGATTTAAGTGTTAATTATTGATTTTTAACAAGTTAAAAATTGATTAAATCCACAAAACCGAGATGGACACCAACGATTGTTAGATAGGGCGATTTTGGCATCATTTTACAGCATTTGAAGCATATTTATTTAATTTGAATGAATGATTGTCATTTATTTAAAGTATTTATTTTATTGTACCTAGTATGGCCTAGTTATTTTTAATCGTTATTACCCGAAATGAATGAAAATATCGATTTGTTTGTGATTTAAATACGATCTCGTATCGTCGGTTTGTAATTAATTAATAGTTTTTATTTATGTTTATTAATTAATGTATAATAGGAATAACTATGTAATTTGATTGTAATAGTTATTTTTACCGGCGTTTCCAAAAGACGGATATACATCGAGACGGAGTCTATTTTTGGAAATGTGTTCCAAAGCCCACTAGAAGAAGCCCCTTTAGAAGATGTTCCTATGAAGAGGCAAGGGACCAAGGAGTTGATTTCCGAAATGTAATAGTCTAGTTTTGATTAACTAGGAGGCCATACTAGGATTTTTCATATGCTTGCTATTGCTTTTATTTTTAGCGCATGCCAAAATCGCCATTCACATGCGTTTTATTTTCGCGGTTTCAATTCACGTCATTTACATTCACCGACTTAGTTCACGTATCGGGAATTTATGACTAAATTGACAAGATCTCTCACATAACTAAAATTGAGATTAGCCTTACCAATTAGTAACACCTACGAATCCCTTGTTCATTAGAGTCACGCTTGCCCAAGCGGGGTGTTTTCTTTTTACCTCGGGTAAGTAGGGTGATAAAAGGTTATCACGGGCCAAACTTGGTTGGACTCAAAGGGATATAAGACGGTCTTGTGTTCCGGGGCTAGTAGATGGGTTTAAGGAAATTCGTCGACCAAGAGTTTTAGAGATAGAATTAGTCAAACGTTGACTTACCGAATTTACACGAATATGGGATGTTTCGCCGAAGCGATGCTCATTTTTGTTTAAAAACGGATCTTGGAATCATTTATATAATTTAGTGGGAGATCATTATATAAATGCTAAAACTTGTTAAACATGTTTCACAAGTAAATTTAAAACAATGAATGTTAATATTTCCTTTTTTTTTGTAGCATTTTAATTCACAATGACAACTTCATCAACTCCATTGACTACTCCACTACGCAAAGATTCATGGCTAAGGTCCGTAATGGACAAATGTATTCCAAAAGATGACGGTAGTAACTTTCTTGAATGGGAATCCAATATCAAAAGCGCCGCATTGTCCGACAACGTAGTTACTTACTTGACCGATGCCCCTCCCATCGAGCCAGGTGCAAGGGCTTCATCGGCGGTGCGGACCGTCTATGATGACCATGTGAGGATGTCGAATGACATCAAAAATGTGTTGATATGGTCGATGTCCCCAAATCTCAAGCTTTCATGAATTTCTATAAATGCGTACGAGATATTCACTCGTATGACTACTATGTTTTCACAAACACCTAAAGTCCGCCAATACCATGCGGCGGCACGCTTCTTTGAAGCAAAGCTTGAGAGGGGCCAAAAGGTTGGTCCCTTCGTACTCAAAATGGTCGAATATGTTGACATCCTAGAGCGTCTAGGGTGTAACATTCCTAAAATTCTTGTGGTGGGTCACATCCTCCACTTACTTCCCGCCAAGTTTTCCTACTTTAGGGTAAACTACAACATGAATGGCATGGATAAGAGTTATCATGAAATTCATGCACTTCTCACCCAAGCGGAGAGGGATATGGAAGCTAGTGGGAGTGACAAAGGGGATGTTCTAACTATGAAGTTAAAGAACATGTCCCTTGGAGTTAGGAAGGGAAAGGGGAAAGAAAAGTCTCAATTCAAGAAATCGTCAAAGAAACAAGATAAGGGAAAAGAGAAAGCCATTGAGAATGGCAAATCCAAAGCAAAGAGTGTCAACCTCTCCGAGGTCAAATGTTTCCATTGTAATGGGAAGAGGCATTATAGGAGAAGTTGCCCCAAATACTTGGAGGACCTCAAGGAAGGTCGTGTGACGCCTATTGGTATGATTTACTCTCTCTATGTGATATTAATTATGCTTGCACTTTCACTTGGGTACTAGATACCGGATGTGGCTCTCACCTTTGTAATCATATGCAGGGTTTAAGGGACGTGTGAGCACTAGCAAAAGGTGATGTGGATCTCCGCATGGGCAATGGAGCTTGAGTACCAGCCGTTTTCGTGGGGACCTATGTACTCACTTTAGCTAGTGGTTTAGAGTTGTTTTAAATAAGTGTTATTTTGTACCAACTTTAACCAAGAACATCATCTCCATTTCCGCGTTAGACGCGGAAGGCTTTTGTTTTATGATTAAGGACAATAGTTGTACTTTTTCATTGAATGATGTGGTTTATGGCAAGGTCATTTCAATTGGAGGCATTTATGTTTTAAATGATGTTAATGACGTTTATCATGTGGAAACTAAAAAGCTCAAAACGGGTGATTCAAATAAATTCTACCTTTGGCATTGTCGTTTAGGTCACATAAACGTAAGACGCATTAAGATACTTGCTTCTTCAAAAGTGCTCAAACCATTTGATTTCGAATGTTATGGTATATGCGAGTCTTGCCTTTTAGGCAAGATGACTCGTGCACTTTTTGTGGGAAAAAGGGACATGAGCAAGTGAGGTTTTGGTTCTCATACATACAGATGTGTGTGGACCATTAACCTGTTGGAGGATGTGTCCTCGAAAATAATGCATCACATGTTTAAATCTCATAATAAGAATGCATGAGGGGCTGTAATATTTTATTGTCAACTAATCCACATTAATCAGTAATGGTTGGCTGACTAGAGTTTGACATTACTGTCGTATGACGGTGGTGATCAGTTGATCCCTTAAAGTCATACCTATAGGGTAACACTCTTAATTGATCTATTAATTAATTGTATAATGATACAAGTTAATTAATCCTTTAAAATCGAAAATGTGTTTTATTACTGAAAGTTTATTATTGTTTATTGAAACAATTATAAATAGAATGAATAATGTATTATAATTATAAGATGTTGTGAATTATAATTAAATGGTCCATTTTGAGTATATGTAATCATGTATTGCTATTTGTGTTATTTATGTTGTATGTAATGATTTTTAATAAGTTAAAAAATGCATTACATAGTCACATGTCTAAGTAACATGTCACATATGTCACAAATTACATTTGACAATCACAAACTTAAAATGGAATCCCATTTTACATATGGAAACCGGTTTTTCCATGGGTGGAGGACAATTATGCTTTTGTCTTAAATGTTTAAGACAACTTAATTAAGCTAGGGTTAGGCATGCTTAACCTACTTTTCTTGTGAAGAACATATGATAGAAAAAATGAGCATGGATTGGCCATGGGTAACCAAGGTACCCGGCCCCTCTCTCCTCTACACAAAATAAGAATTGTTTTTCTTATTTTGACATATTCATTCAAAAATGTTTCTACTAGATCTGTTAACAATATACTCCAAAATTGTTTAGAGATAGAAAATAAAAACATCATTGAAATACTAATATTGAGATCTAATTACTAGTAGTAGTAATATAATTATACTAGTCTTTTTAAATGAACATATACTAAATTTCTAGTAACTAAATTAGTGTATGTATTAAGGGTGATTATCTTGGTACAATTCCTTGAGGAGTGATCCTACCATTGGGTCTAAATTCATCCTTGGAACACTCGGATTTTTACGAAGACTAATTGGTAGGAGACCAATTAGTATAACCGTGCGGCTCTCCTTTGTAATTCGATTGATTTCTTCTTATTTTGTCCTTTTGGTTTGCATGCATAAGATCTAGTTAGTTTATGACTAAACTAAATTTTTTAGTTATTAGAAATGTCTTATAAGAGGTTTATGAATCTAACAATTGGTATCAGAGCAAGAGTTGTAGCATGCATAATCAGTTATTGTTTTTGCGAGTTAAAATGTTAACATATAAAACTAGAAACTTGTGATTTATGAGGATAAATACCACGAAATTTTTACATGAATAAAATTCTGGTCCTAAATTGATTTAGGTCATTTTCGATGGTTTATGGTATAAATATTGCTCTTTAATTTATTTTTAGTATTTTTATTACATCTTATTTGGTAAAATGACTCTTAAATACTAAAATATGTTTGACTGTGATTCTGACCTTGAACTTTTAACATGACCTCACAGGCATATTTTACTTATTGTATGTAAAATTTCGTATAAAAGTGTTTTATATTGCATGTTTTATGATTTTTACATGATAAAAATGGATTAAATGGAGGCATTTTGGTTAAAAATAGTTAGACTTCGTTTCTACCCATAAAATTTTAGTATGTTGTCATATGCAATATTTACACACTATATATAAATGTTGAGGTAAAATGGTTTTATTTTGCATGATTTATGATTTTTAGATGTACAAATCATTTAAATAGTGACTATTTTAACAAAACTAGCTAAAATAATGAAATTTTTCCCAAAGGTTGAATATATGATTTGAACATCAAATCTAAAGTTTCATGTCAAATTTCTTTTGATTTGGATGTTTATTGCTTTTATATTGTAAAATTGATAAATAACAACTTTATATAGTCATAATTATAAATTCGATTTTTGGGCTTAAAAATTTGTCATTTTCAGGTTCTAGAAATTTACATTGAATATTCGAAATTTTAAATTTTGATTTATAACATAGCTTTATGCTTAATTTGGAATTAAAGGGTTAAAGTTATGTATTATGCGATTTATTTGTGAAATGAATTTAAAATATATTCTATGGGTAAATTTTTATTAAAATTTTGGAATGTTGGGAATTTTACAGAATATACAAAATTATGATTTTGAAATTTTCGAATTTTTATGACTTATTGGAAATTATTTCTTTATTATTATGAATAAAAGATATTTAAAGAGCAATAATAAAATATCAAGTTGAATTATTGTCAAATATTTAGTGAAGACTAAATTTTTGAGTCGTAAGAAGGTTGGGGTAATTAACTTGGACATATATTTGATTTATGTAATATTGTGTGATTTTAATAAGTTAATTGTCACAATTATCCATAAAACCGGACCGAATACGATATTGGCTTAAATAGGGCGATTTGGCACATCACATGGCCTATTTTATACATATATTAATGCTGCAATTTTAGTATGAATGTCATGTTTTATTTTATATAATTTTAAATTATGTAATTTGTACTAAGTATGGCCTTAGTTTTAATTGGTATTTCCTGAAATGAATGGGGATATCGATTCGGTTGTAATTTTTTGTGATCTCGTATCACTTTTATTTTATATTCGTTTTTCTTTTTATAATGTATAAAGTATAAAAGCCATGTAATTTATTTATCCCGGAGTTCCTTGAAGACGGTGCCATTTGGAAAGGCGTTCCGACAAAGACGGTGTAGCCTTGTAGTGCGCGCCAAATGAAGTTTAAGGGACCAAAGGAGTTGGTTTCCGAATTTGTAAATAATTTATTAGATTTACTATTTTAGGAAGGTCATACTAGGATTTTATCATTTTGCTTTGCATTTGTTTTATATGTTTGCATGCATAGCCAAATCGCCATAACTACACATGCATTATATTTTATCGAGTCATCAACCGTGTCAATTATTATTATCGTAGTTCACCGCTTTAGTTCACTTAAAACGAGATAGATAATAAATTGACAAGACCTCTCACTAAATAATAATTGAGAATTAGCCTTACGAAATATTAGAACCATGAGTCTCAATTTCATAAGAAAGTAGGCTCGGCTCACCGGGGTGCTGAACTTGTTACGTTGGGTAACTGGGTAGTAAATTGTTATTACATCGAAATTTGGATTGAGCTCAACGGAAGTATTTGCGACCGTAGCCGCATTTGTTCCAGGCTTAAGATAAACATTAAAGTAATTTTATCGACCAAGAGTTCTAGAAGTAGAATCGATTAAAGAGTTAATCCACCGAATTATATTGATTAGGGATGAATCGGCTCACCGTGCCCGAGTTAATATGAACTTGGATCTCGGGATCATTTATAATAGTTGGGTAGAGGTCACTATATAAATGCTTAAAACTTGTGTAAAGTGTTTACAAGTATGATTATAATGACAAATGTTAATATTTCCTTTAGCTCCATATTGTAGTTTTTTCAATGGATCCTATCAATCCGACAACACCTATTACCATTGTCTTGTTATAACTTATTTGACGATATTTGCTCCAACAACAACCACGATACAACTAGAGAGCTTCACTTTGGATCGGCTCCGACGGAAACCTTAATTTCATTAATTCCTCCATACCTCCTACTATGACTAGATTTTTTGTGAATGTGTCTCGGGAAGACCACCTCACCAAATCTATGGAATCCTTATTTTAGAAGAAAGGAATGCCGAAATTAGTGGGAGTCCTAGCAAGCAAGCTCTTGAAACTAAAGGGAAATGGTTCAAAAGGAAGGGAAAGAAAGGTAAAAAGTTCAACAATGGGAACAAGATGGGTAGCAGGACTACCAAAGGAGCCCAAGTTGATGATGAATGCCATTATTGTCATGGCATGGGACATTGGATGAGGAATTGCCCCATATATTTGGGAAATATTAGGGATGGACTTGTTATTCCACTCGGTAAAATTCCTTCTGAAATTTATGTTATTGATGTAAATTTTACTTCCACCACAACGTGGGTATTATATACCGGTTGCGGTTCTCACCTTTGTAATCATTTACAGGGGCTAAGAAACGTGGAAAAGCTGAGCAAGGGCAATGTTGATCTCCGACTTGGGAATGGAGCTAGAGTAGCGGCCACATCCAAGGGAACTTATGTGCTTGTTTTGGCAAATGGATTTGAGTTGTATTTGCATAATTGTTTTTATGTACCTTCTCTTTCTAAGAACATTATTTCAATTGCTATGTTAGACATAGAAGGCTTTAATTTTGCCATTAAAAACAATTGTTGCATCATTTCTAGAAATAACTTGGTCATAGGCCGAGGCTCTTCTATTAATGACATTTATATTCTAGAAACTTCAAATCCATGTAAAGACATCTATAACATACAATCCAAGAGACTCAAATCAAGTGATCCAAATGAATCGTACATTTGGCATTGTCGATTAGGTCATATTAACGAGAATCGCATAAAAAGATTAGTTTCAACTAATGTTATTAAACCATTTGATTTTCAATCATATGGTATATGCGAATCTTGCCTCCTACGCAAAATGACTCGTAATCTTTTTAGTGGTAAAGGGACACGAGCTAGTGAATTATTGGGCCTTATACATACTGATGTATGTGGACTAATGACTATCACCGCTAGGGGTAATTATGACTACTTCATTACCTTCACCGATGATTTAAGTAGATATGGTTATATCTACTTAATGAAATACAAGAGTGAGGCCTTTGAGAAATTTAAAGAATTTCCAAATGAAGCAGAAAACCAATCGAACAAGAAGATAAAGGCACTACGATCCGACGTGGTGGAGAGTATCTTAGTAATGAATTTGATTCACACTTGAAAGGTTGTGGCATTGTGTCACAACTCACTCCACCCGGTACACCACAACTTAATGGTATTACCGAGAGAAACCCTACTCGATATGGTTCGATCTATGATGAGTCAAACCGAGTTACCCGACTCATTTTGGGGATTTGCAATCCAAACCGCAATCAAATCATTGAACAATAGTTCACAAAAGCAACCGAAAAGACTCTATATGAGATATAGAAAGGAAGGGTTCCTAATATATCCTATATGAAGATTTGGGGATATGATGCTTACGTCAAGGTAAAGACAGATAACAAGCTAGCCCGACGATCCGAAAAGTGCATCTTTGTAGGTTACCCCAGTACCTCCCGAGGCTATTACTTCTACAAACCTCATGAAAACAAAGTGTTGTGTCTAGTGAGGCTGTCTTCCTAGAAAATGAATTTATTTCTAAAAGACAGAGTGAGAGAAATTTTGAACTTGATGAAGTTCAAGAGCCACAAACCGAAGTAGAGACGCAAGAAGACGTTCCTTCGTCGTCTAAATCTGTTATTATTCATCAACCGAGGAGGTCGGTCGAGTCTCTCAACATCCTGAAAGATATGTTGGACTTATCCAAGAGGATGGGAGTCTTGATGTGTTACTTTTAGAAAGTGATGAGCCTGCCACTTACAAAGCTGCAATCTCTAGTCCCAATTCAGCTTTATGGCTTGAAGCCATGAAATACAAAATGATTTCTATGCATGAAAATCAAGTTTTGAACTTGGTGGATTTGCCTAGAAGAGTAAGACCTCTTCAATGCAAATGGATCTTTAAAGTAAAGAATGGCATAGAAGGACATGATGATGTCTACAAGGCTAGGTGTCACGGTCCGCTACTTTTGCCGGACCGTGGCGCGCACCCTTGCCCGTCTCAAGGCAAGATGCAAGCGACAAGGGTCTTCGTACTAGTGAGGGATCGCCCACTAGCACGATACTCGGGTCTCGGGGTGTGAGTCGGGATCCTAGTGTCGATCCCACAAACACGGCTTGTTAGTAAAGTGAAGACAAAGAGTCGTTCACAACAAAGCAACAACAAGCAATACGAAGGCACAAGGTAGGAAGTAGATTTTCATTCACTAGTACTCCCTAAAGAGGGAAATTTGATATTTACATCCTGGTAGCAGGAAACATTGATTTTACAAGTTTAGTTCAGAATAGCGATATACCTATTTATGGAAACCTATTCTAAAACTACTAAGAAAATACTTACTACAAATGTACAAGGGAAATGAAATTACATAAGCATAAAATAAATCTAAGGGTTCAAGTGTGCGTATCGTCACACTCTCCCCCACCTAATCTGTTGCCGCCCTCGGCAACACAAAAAATCCTGAATGGTGCTTCAGTGAGACATCCTCGGTGAGCTCTGTCTGTCCATGCAGTGTTGGGGATTGGCTTGTACAACTCGGCTTGAATGTGCGCTTCGTCCCAAAAATGGTCGGCCTCTTCGTCCCCTCAAGGATAGGCTGGAGTTCCTTGACATAGAAGCTGTCGAACATCATGTTCTCCAAGTTCACCACGTGCTCCTTGTCTCTCGGGAACGTCCACTTTGCCGCTGCTTGAAAAGTCCTCTCTCGGGATTCCTTCAAGTCATCGGCCCCAACGGACCTTCATCTTGTCTCTCGTCACTTCAAAGACCGCATTCAAGGGAATGTGAGATCTCCGGACGCCGAATCGGCATTTCGGCGCGGCCTCCCGATGGTATGAGGCCTTCTTTCTTGGGTCGATCGACCCGCAAACCAGGACGTCGATTCAAGCACATCGACGCGCCCCCGATGGTACGAGGCCTTATCTCTTGGGTCGATCGACCCGCAAACCAGGACGTCGATTCAAAGACATCGACGCGGCCCCCCTCGATGGTACGAGGCCTAATTCTTTGGGCATCTCGGCCCTCATTGTCTACTCCTCGGTGAGGGGGTAGACTCTTCTTTCGTCCCCCAGGCCACTTAGCATCGTAGTTAGCCTGGGTCTTGTTCGCCCTCGGCTCCACCGAACCTTTAGGCATTCTCCAAGGTCGCATCCCTTGTTTCGGCGTCGGTATCACCCTCATAGCCGAAATTCGATGCTGCCCCTTGTCTTTGTCGTTGTCTACCGTCTTCACTACGATAGACCCCATTAGTAGCATCAATCCGTCACTCGGTTTTAATACCACCAATGCTTTCTGAAAGAACTGCATCCCGAGTACTAACTTGAAGTCATCCAGCGGAACGGTGGTGAAGTCGAGCTCCCCTGCCCACTCACCCACTTGGACCGCGACCTTCTTAGCCACTCCTTGGACGCGTCTCATTTTCCCATTGACCGGCTTCAGGCGGTTGTTAGCATCTCGCGAGAACTAGCCCCAACCGACCGCTTCCTCTTTCGTAACAAAGTTATGGGAGGCGCCCGAGTCGATCAAGGCTCGTGCTTGCTTCCCATTCACCATCAAGTCCACGTACATGAGCCCGTTGGATTTCTTGGCGGAGGAATCTTCGTATTTCCCCATCGCGCTGATCCGTTGGAGTGAGCCCATCCGTGGTTGGTCTTCACCATCACTCGAGTCTTCGTTACACTCTTGGTGATAGTCGGCCAACGCCCCATCAAGACGTTCTTGAGCCCCTTTCGGCATCTCCTTGAACATGGCATTGAACTCCGCTTTGCTCGGACAATCGGCCATCTTGTGAGGACCCTTGCACACAAAACACGCGAACGGTCTCTTCGTCGTGGAAGCAGTAGAGTTTCCCGCCTTCGAAGACGAGCTTGAGGGCGAGTTTGTAGTGCTCGCCGATTGGGCTTGACTTCCTTGTGAGCGGAACCGACTGTTCCCAACTGAAATGGCGCTGTTTTGTGGCCTTTGTCCATTGTACCCACTTTGTGACACACCAGTATTCCCCGTTGGTGCCACAACTCTTTGTGCCTCTCGCTCCCCATGAAAGTCGAGCAGGCGCTCCGCAGCCGATATGGCCGAAGACAAAGTTTTGGGATTCTGCCTCATGACCTCCTGTTGAGCCCACCTCTTCAACCCATCAATGAATTCGAATGTCCTGTCCGTCTCGGACATTTCGGTAATCTCGAGCATGCATGCTGAGAATTCCCTCACATATTCCCGGATTGATTTCGTGTGCTTGATTTCCTTCAACTTCTTCCGAGCAACAAATTCCGTATTCTCGGGGTAGAAGTGATCCTTCAAGATCCTCTTGAAGTCGGCCCACGATGTCACCGTAATCGTGCCCGCATCGATTTCCTTGTACCTAGCCCTCCACCACATCTTAGCATCGTCGACTAGATACATACTTGCCGTGACAACTTCCGCGTCTTCGTCGAGCCCACTTACTCGGAAGTATTGCTCCATATCGAAGATAAAGTTATCGACCGCTTTCGAATCCCTTGCCTCAGCGTAGGCACGAGGTGGAGGGGCCTTCACCTTATGGCTCTCCACAGATTTCCCGTCATTGGCCACCGCTTTCACGAGCGTGGCGCAAGTGTTCTCTAACATCTCGACCTTTCGATGCAGATGATTGATCTCTTCCTCCCGATCGTCGGGAATCGCACCACTGATCGCTTGGATGCGGGTGTCCATCCCGTCCACCTTCGTCTCAAGGTCACAAACCGTCTTTTGCAACTCCTCGAGGCTCGCAGCCATCCGCATAACGATGTCCTCGAGTTTGGGAAGCTTGACGTCGATTGCGTCCTCTAAGGCATCCACTCGGTCTTGATCTTTTCGCCCATTTTCTCGATCTCGATAAACAAATGCGGCTTGCAGATGCCCGTCCGAAGACCGGGCTCTGATACCAAATGTCACGGTCCGCTACTTTTGCCGGAACGTGGCGCGCACCCTTGCCCGTCTCAAGGCAAGATGCAAGCGACAAGGGTCTTCGTACTAGTGAGGGATCGCCCACTAGCACGATACTCGGGTCTCGGGGTGTGAGTTGGGATCCTAGTGTCGATCCCACAAACACGGCTTGTTAGTAAAGTGAAGGCAAAGAGTCGTTCACAACAAAGCAACAACAAGCAATACGAAGGCACAAGGTAGGAAGTAGATTTTCATTCACTAGTACTCCCTAAAGAGGGAAATTTGATATTTACATCCTGGTAGCAGGAAACATTGATTTTACAAGTTTAGTTCAGAATAGCGATATACCTATTTATGGAAACCTATTCTAAAACTACTAAGAAAATACTTACTACAAATGTACAAGGGAAATGAAATTACATAAGCATAAAATAAATCTAAGGGTTCAAGTGTGCGGATCGTCACACTAGGCTAGTGGCAAAAGGTTTTACCCAAGTTCATGGTCTTCAATATGACGAGACCTTTGCCCCTGTATCCATGCTGAGATCTATTCGGATTATGTTAGCGACCGCCGAATTTCATGACTATGAAATATGGCAAATGGATGTCAAGATAGCCTTTCTAAATGGGTATTTGGAAGAGGGGGTGTATATGATGCAACCTGAAGGTTTTGAAGATCCTGAAAATCCTAACAAAGTGTGCAAGCTTAAGAGATCCATTTATGGTCTCAAGCAAGCATCAAGAAGTTGGAACCATCGATTTAATCATATTATAAAAGAAAATGTTTTTACTCGAAGTGTTGAGGAACCATGTTGGAACCATCGATTTAATCGTGTTCCTAATATTGTATGTGGATGACATACTGCTTATTGTAAATGACATTCCAATGTTGTCTTCCGTCAATGAGTGGTTGGGAAATCATTTCCAAATGAAGGATTTAGGAGAAGCACAACGCATATTAGGTATCCGGATCTATAGAGATAAACCCAAAAGGATATTGGCATTAAGTCAAGAATCTTATATTGACAAGGTTCTTCGACGCTTCAACATGGCCAGTCTGAGAGAGGCTTAATTCCCATGGGAAGTGGGATAATTTTGAGCAAGTCTCAATCACCCACCGAACCCGAAGATGTTGAACGCATGAAGTTGATTCCCTATGCTTCCGTTGTTGGATCAATCATGTATGTCATGATATGCACTCGTCCAGATGTCTCATATGCTTTAAGCATGACAAGTAGATATCAAGATAATCCGGGTAAGGGTCCTTTGGATAGTTTGTTAAGAACATCCTTAAGTACTTACGAATGACTAAGGATTATATCTTAGTGTTTGGAGGAGATTCCGAGCTATGTGTTAAGGGTTACACAGACTCGAACTTTTAAACATATAGAGATGACATGAATTCCCAAGGTGGGTATGTTTTCATGCTCAATTGTGACAAAAATGGGACAATCTTCCAAGCTAGAGTACGTTGCAGCATCGGAAGCTGCCAAGGAAGCTGTGTAGATTAGGCAATTCATGAAGGGGCTAAAGGTAGCTCCTACCGCCAAGGATCCCATTACTCTCTATTGTGACAAAAATGGGACAATCTTCGAAGCTAGAGAGCCCAAGTCTAGTAAAAGATCTAGACATGTGCTCAGAAAATTTCATATTATTAGAGATTTTATTGAAAGAAAGGAAATTGCGATTTGTAAGGTTGGGACAGATGATAACTTAGCTGATCCTCTTAGCAAGCCTTTGTCGCAGGCTAAACACGATGGACATGTTGTTTTCATGGGCCTTAAACATATGCCAAATTTGTACTAGATTATTTGATATGAAATAAAATGTTATTTTAATTTTCATATATAATAATCGCATTTGTCTTTTAAATTTTTATTATTACTTTGTCATATCCAAATGGGTTGTTGTGACAATATTAAACCCCATTAAAGTGAACTAAATTGATATAGTAATCGCCCATAGTTACTTACATGAGGTGAAGTCTCGAAGTAACTAGAGTGTGTTGCGATTGATGGCGAGTTCAAGTGCCATAGAGTCATGAGAGATGACTAGTCGATCACATAGGCAGACTGTATGGGACACTCTGTCGGGCTTATGACCGCTTATAGAGTTCTGGAAATTTTTATAGCCTAGTCGTGGCAAGAGCTACTATGGTATTCTTATGAGTCGATTCTCTGACTAAAGACTGTTCGCCTAAGATGACACAGTTTCAGAGTGACTTTGATTTATGTTCTATGACCTTCGTAATTGGGATCAAATGGACACATTTTGGGTTATGATGAGTTGTGGCCATTCAAAGGGAAGAGTGCAATAGAAATTGTCCACCCCTAGTCAGGGTTATCTTATATCTCAAGGCCACTCGAGGAGTAATGAACTGGAAATGTGTGGCCACGCTCGAAAAGTATCTACGGTAGATAATTCCGGTCAGACAGTTACTCTCCAGATCGAGGAAACCACTCATGATATGATCAAATGCAAGTACGACCTGCAAGACGCCTTACATTGAGTGGAAGATAGTAATAGGACAAGAGAAGTGGTGTCGCACACTTGTCGCGGACAAGTGGTAGATTGTTGGAGGATGTGTCCTCGACAATAATGCGATCACATGTTTAAATCTCATAATAAAAATGCATGAGGGACTGTAATATTTTATGTCAACTGATCCACATTAATCAGTAATGGTTAGCTGACTAGAGTTTGACATTACTGTCGTATGATGGTGGTGATCAGTTGATCCCTTAAGGTCATACCTCTAGGGTAACACTCTTAATTGATCTATTAATTAATTGTATAATGATACAAGTTAATTAATCCTTTAAAATCGAAAATGTGTTTTATTACTGAAACTTTATTATTGTTTATTGAAACAATTATAAATAGAATGAATAATGTATTATAATTACAAGGTATTGTGAATTATAATTAAATGGTCCATTTTGAGTATATGTAATCATGTATTGTTATTTGTGTTATTTATTTTGTATGTAATGATTTTTAATAAGTTAAAAAATTCATTACATAGTCACATGTCTAGTAACATGTCACATATGTCACAAATTACATTTGACAAAATCACAAACTTAAAATGGAATCCCATTTTACATATGGAAACCGGTTTTTCCATGGGTGGAGGACAATTATGCTTTTGTCTTAAATGTTTACGACAACTTAATTAAGCTAGGGTTAGGCATGCTTAACCTACTTTTCTTGTGAAGAACATATGATAGAAAAAATGAGCATGGATTGGCCTTGGATAACCCAAGGTACCCGGCCCCTCTCTCCTCTACACAAAATAAGAATTGTTTTTCTTATTTTGACATATTCATTCAAAAATGTTTCTACTAGATCTGTTAACAATATACTCCAAAATTGTTTAGAAATAGAAAACAAAAACATCATTGAAATACTAATATTGAGATCTAATTACTAGTAGTAGTAATATAATTATATTAGTCTTTTTAAATGAACATATACTAAATTTCTAGTAACTAAATTAGTGTATGTATTAAGGGTGATTATCTTGGTACAATTTCTTGAAGAGTGATCCTACAATTAGGTCTAAATTCATCCTTGGAGCACTCGAATTTTTACGAAGACTAATTGGTAGGAGACCAATTAGTATAACCGTGCGGCTCTCCTTTGTAATTCGATTGATTTCTTCTTACTTTGTGCTTTTGTTTTGCATGCATAAGATCTAGTTATTTTATAACTAAACTAAACTTTAAATACTTATTAGAAATGTCTAATAAGAGGTTTATGAATCTAACATAACCACCATGCTAGAGGAGGTTTTCACTACTTCGTTACTTTTACTGATGACTTGAGTAGATATGGGTATGTCTATGTAACACCCCATATACCAAGGAGCCTTAATAAGACCTTCCCTAGCATATAAAGGCGTTATCATCTCGGTTACCCGAGGAAAGTAATGATCAAAAGTCGATAAAAGAACACTTATAATTATTGCAAGCGATCTAGCCAAACTACTAAAACAAAAGATACAACTCAACATCCTTATGTGAACTATCTCTGACGTAACTTGCGAAAGACCCATCCCCGCCAAGACTCCAACTATCAACCAAATCATCGCCTGAAAGACCGATTGCTCACCGTAAGGGATCACGGCAGACACAACAGAACAAACAAAGACAAACCACACAATGTCAGTAACTGAGACAAACACAACATCAACGACCAGCAAACCACAAACACAACCAAACACACACACAAGCCATAACAACACCAGCCAATCACTGTCACCGACTGTCCACTGGACCATCCCTGCCAGTGGGGGACCGCAGCCGTACCAACCTAAGCCTCGCTCATCATGATGAGCGATAACCCTATCCCATTAATGTGGACATCCCCTCCCGTGGCGGGTTCCACGGAGGGCGAAACCAGGGCGTGAAGCCACTCCCGCAAGTGACTCCACTCAGCCGAAGACGCACCTCGAGAATCAGAGACAACCAATCAGGCAATTTGAACCACAATAATAACACAATCACACCACACCAACCAACCACTACAACCAACCAAATCCACTGACACTACAATCAAATCACAACCAAAGACACACTAGACCACCAACAGAACTGAGTAGGCGAACCTATCTTTAACCAACCGCAACGATTCCTCGTCCATTCGCATCACATCGACCAAGCAAGTAAAAACACTATACAAAACAGTACAGCCGCCTATTACTATCACAACCCTATAAGAATCAACAATGACAAAGATGATGATGTGACATACCTACGCATAGCATATCGGCGTCAAAACCGCTACCCGACTCAAGCAACATATCCCCAAGGCACAAGCATCCTCAAAGGCTCTTATGGAAGGAATTATGGTGAAGGAAATGAGGTAAGGCGAGATCTAGGTCCGAAGGAAGGAGGAGGAAATGATTTGCGATTCTGTCAAAACTCGATTATAAACCCTCGTTGTAAAGACGTACTCGATCGAGTAACCAACTCACTCGATCGAGCGGCCCCTACTCGATCGAGTACCCAAGCTTCTCGATCGAGTAGCCTCGACTAGATCGAGTACCACTCAACCCAAGGCCTATCACAACACGAGACATCTCTTTTACGAATTCCCAAAGGCTACCACATGCCCTTAAGGTCGGTCAACGTCGGTCAACGGGTCCCTAAAAGGACGGGTATTACAGTCTTCTCCCCTTGAAAAGAAATTCGTCCCCGAAGTTCAACTCATCCTCCCCAAAACCACACGACAAGAAACCAAGGTCGGCACCACTGTTTACCCGACACAGGTCAACAACTCTCTATAAGTATTATCCCACTTCGTATGTCCATCAAACATCATCATCGTCAATTGTCTAACACACACCACACACTCAAGCCTCGAAGAACCACTATTTGAATTACCGAACACACAACATGCACCAGCACAACTGACTCGACTATCGCTTATACTACTACATCGAATTATTCAGACATGCATTAACGCAACTACAAGATTATACTTTCACTGGCCAACAATTATCAACACAAAACATGCAACACGAAACCACTGATGGCAACCCCACTATTGCTAATAACATCATATTCTCATGATAACATAACGAGTAATTACTGAAAATAAGATATAACGACATGTCATTTTGTTCGACAATTACTCACTCTCACTCAAATATACAATTCCCACAACAAAACTATTCAAACAATTATAAATTCACACTTTAAATGTAATAGAGATACTATAAAACATCACAAACATACTGTAGAATTGTTATAATTACGGCATTTTTCCTTTGCGACATTACTCTTCCCCTCTAAAAAGGAACATCGTCCCCGAAGTTCACCATCGAACGACTTCCCTGCCCCTTAACCCGACACCTATCACATCTTATTGACATTACTCATAAACCACCACTAACATCGATTCATATACACATGTTACTTTACGAACGGACATTACGTGTTCACAACCCATACAAACGTAAACCATTGAAACTACATACTACTTCACGGACATACATACACACACACACACACACACACACACACACACACACACACACACACACACACACACACACACACACACACACACACACATATATATATATATATATATATATATTGTGACAAACTATCAGCCTCGCAACAACTTTATAATAGACAACCGCACTGAAGAAGTGAGGATATTATAAACATATTACTCGATTAACCTTGACAGATGGTATGCGCATACAGACTAAAAGGTAACACAAATACTACCAAAACTGCGTGAATTGCTCAAAATCCATGTCCACCCATGACACCTGACGCCACATAACCATTACTCACAAGACAAAGATATGTACATATACAAAAATGAACTTTAAACGGCATCACTTACATGCCAAGTTCCCGCAACAATATGTGTCATTGTCCCGTCACACCTATATGTCACAAATTCCACTTATAACTCAAGCACAATTCAAAACGTGGCTAAGAATGAGACTAAAACATGTTACGAACCATCAACAACCATGCCTAATATCGAAACATCCAAAAATAAAAGCATTCAAACAATTGAAATTTGAAAAGTGCCTGTAACAGTGACACTTGATCGAGTGGGTCGGGCACTCGATCAAGCTGGCCCTACTCGATCGAGTATCTTAGCTACTCGATCGAGTAGCCCGAGATCAGAATACCCCTCCAATAGACACACCTGCGGCTACTCGATCGAGTGAGGGGCACTCGATCGAGTGGCTTCAGGTCAAAAGTTTCCCATAATTTCCAACGCAAGCTATATGATCACATAACTACGAGTCGGGATGATAACCCGACAACAAATCTTGTAAAACAAGTCAAGAAATAAGCATGTACAGCCTTATGGCCACCGTTACAAACCAAGTTCGAAATAAAGTACCAACCGAAACAAACTAATATCCATCATAAACTACAAGCATAACTGAAAGAAACGGAGTATCACTCCTGCTGCTGTTGCTCGTCCATCACGTCATCCTCATCTCCACCGCCACCCGAAGTGCCTGCTCCTGACACACCAAGACCCGCATCACCACCGGCTCCAGCATCTGGTCTCACGTACCAAGGGCCAAACCACCATAAGGGTATAACTAAGGTGCTCCCCATGTAGACATATCCACCCCGTAGAAGTGGAAAACCCCGCTGCTGTCCCCGACTCCCCTCCACCAAACCGGATGTGGTCCCGAGATCTATATACCCTGAACATATGCCATCTCATGCAGGTTCCGAAGCGTCAAGGTAGAGGACACTCTCTCGGCAAGGTAGATCTCACGCGTCTCCAGGGTATCAAGAGAAGGGTAACCAGGAAACGGATACGGTGGTAGTGCTGTTTGCTGTGGCTGTGTCTCAGCCATCCTCTCCCGCACTCAGCGTGGCCCTCTCCCCATCCTAGGACGGTCCTCCTCAGCCCTCACATTCTCCCCCTTCCTCAGCTCAGGCATGACTCGGAGGATGTTCGGGTCGATGAAGTACGTCTGCCTCGCAGGACGCACATCCTCCTCCTCATCATCGTCAGAATCAGCATATATAACTGTCGCAGGTAAAGGCTCCGTCGGTGGGAGATGCTCAGGAGCTGGTAGCTTCATCGAACTCATGCCCCACACTCTCCACGCTAAACTACCATCCTCCAATGTTCTCAACCATTTCTGGTCGAGGAAGTAGTCTCTGGCCATGGTAGGTACCGGGGTGGCTAAAGGTGTATAGGCCGGGGATGCCTCAAAGGATGTCAGCTTCTCAGCTAAACGTGTGGCAATGGCACCACAGCTCATGATCCTAGTGTCAGACGAGGCCATCTAAGCTAGACTAGCACACACTATGGCGGGAGCACTAAAGGTCACCCTCTCAGTCCGCTCTGGATTAAGGTACGCCATCAGAAACATCAACTCGTGTGAGTTCAACTTACTCACATCCTTTCTCTCGTAGAGGAGACACGACAAAGCACGAAGAAAGATTTTCAAGGTGACATGTTGCACATCATTAATCAACATTTTACTAGCAGTGGGAGCTGGTTTCCCGGTGATACAAGGCATAAGACTGCAAACCCCACACTCGGGCGGTATGTCACGAAGGGCTCCCTTGGCAGGCTTAGCCAAGCCAAGGCGAGAGGCAAACAGGTCCATGGTCAACACAAAGCTGGTATTCATGAGGCGGAACTCCACAGTTTGTTCCACCGGCTCGTATTTAAACGAGCTCATGAACTCAAGGGTCAGAAAGGCATACGAATGCTTTCGGAGGTGATAAAGCCCAGTCAACCCCAAGGTCTCAAAGATGTGTCTGACATCGGTCTCAATCCCCAGATTATCCAAAAGGGTCGTGTCAATGCAGCGGGTCGGTCTCATCTTACGAGTCTATAAAGCCACAAACTTCTTTCTTTGTGTGAAATCTACAAATACCACAGACGGGTATTCGGGTATAGCCGGGACTACCGGTCCACTCCCCTCCCCAATTTCAGGCTTAGAAGCCCTACCCCTCTGACTTTGTCTGGTTACCACTGTAGGTCTCGACATCTGTTTTTCAAAGATACAATTTAAATACACAACCACATATATACTAGAAAGCACATAAAAGTACTTGTATCATCATGTAAGGAATTAGCTAAGTACACACTTTCACCAACAATCCAAAATTATAAGCAAAATTCTCAATTCCTAGAAATCAGACGGTCTCTACAGCTGTAAAAATTTTAACATATTCATCATGAATTAACTCAACCACTATTACGTTTAGGACTCAACACTTCAAGACACTTTCACATACAACCCAATTTCACAATAACATGAGACGAATTTCAATTTGGGGCCCTTTTAAGACGGAGTTTTAAGACAAATTCTTGAGTGAAAATCACAAAAATCAACCCTAAACATGATATATATAACACCTATTACTCAATTTTCATCCTTTTACATACAATAGACAACCAAAAATTAATTCAATTTCCCAAACCTTGAAATTTCGAGACATCTTTTTCCCCAATTTGATTCGATTTTTGTATAGCTAACATCAATACTTAACATATTGGAACACATAGATCATGTTACAACAACTACAAGCATGGTTTTATGCATATAAATCGAATTTTCACCACACATCAACAACCTACATATTTCTAGTGAATTAAAATCATCAAAATAAGACAAGTACTCATACCTTGATTGATTGATAAGAAAAAAAAACGAGTTAAGCAAATAAAACACCAAAGTTTAAGCACCCAACAACCAGGATCCAAGTAAAGAGATAAAATTTAGAGAGATTTAGGGTTTTGGTCGAATGAAGAAAGGAGAAGGAAAAGAATAGGATTCAGGGGTTTTGAATCCCGTCTTTTCCCGGTACTGTTCACTCACTGGATCGAGTAAGTAGGCTACTCGATCGAGTGGCCTCCACTCGATCGAGTTGGATCTTTACTCGATCGAGTTTCATTGTGAGATCCAATTTTCTCGATTTTATAACTCCAAAACTAGATCGAATGGGGTCTACTCGATCTAGTATAAACTCATACTCGGTCAAGTACGACTAGGTATACTGTCAACAATTACGAGTCTAAATAAAATCCCTGCAAAACAGCAACGCGTGTTGATTAAAAAATAACTTTGGAAACCGTCACAGATTATTATACTCATTCACGTAGTATTACTACTACATAAGCTCAAAACATATATCCTTGCAAACACATTACTCCACTAAACACATTCGTTTTATTTTATGACAACCGTTAACCAATTAAATGTTTAATCTCTTAGTTTTTATCACGCACATTTTCACACATATCCTCCTATTTCTACTCATACAACTGTGACTATAACAAGGAAATTCCAATCACGCACTAGTATCTTTGACAATGTAACCACTAATCATATCACTCTAAACATTCATCTAATCATTCAACCATTACTTTCCATTCGAATCTACTAGAAATTTAACTATACCACAACATATACAAACTAGTTTACTCAACTTGATCATGTCACATGCGGAAGCATTCAACCAATTATCTATCATATTCATCCAATACTATTTTGATAATCATCACCACCAATCCACAACTTATAAATTATCAGTATTACTACACACACATGGCTCACAAGCTCATCATATTGACTACTAACACCAACTATCCGGAACAATCGTTACCATCACTACATCATACCCACTGTCATATACTACGAGATTTCCACCACTTCCACTGCTTTCATGCACCTCCATCTCTAATCATACATATTATTATCAACAGAGACTTCATCGCAACTAATTATATCGTACCCACTATTCACACAGCTATTTCTAACATAACCACTATACACACTAGGCACATAATTACCGACTCAACTTTCCCTTGCCCAGTGATTGGCTTAAGCATAATGGGGCCATGATTTTGAGATGAGGGCGCTTACTCACCCAAAATCTAGCATCGGTAGGGGCTCCCAATATACATAAACCAGGTTCATTTTATTAGACTCACTACATTCGTTAGGCTCATTTGTTACAGGTTCCAAAATCGTCGCTCTGATACCACTTTGTAACACCCCCATATACCAAGGAGCTTTAATAAGACCTTCCCTAGCATATAAAGGCATTGCCATCTCGGTTACCCGAGGAAAGTAATGATCAAAAGTCGATAAAAGAACACTTATAATTATTGCAAGCGATCTAGCCAAACTACTAAAACAAAAGATACAACTCAACATCCTTATGTGAACTATCTCTGACGTAACTTGCGAAAGACCCATCCCTACCAAGACTCCAACTATCAACCAAATCATCACCTGAAACCCGATTGCTCACCATAAGGGATCACGGCAGACACAACATAACAAACAAAGACAAACCACACAAGGTCAGTAACTGAGACAAACACAACATCAACGACCAGCAAACCACAAACACAACCAAACACACACACACAAGCCATAACCACACCAGCCAATCACCGTCACAGACTGTCCACTGGACCAGCCCTGCCAGTGGGGGACCGCAGTCGTACCCACCTAAGCCCCACTCATCATACTGAGCGATAAACCTGTCCCATTAATGTGCACATCCCCTCCCGTGGCGGGTTCCACGGAGGGCGAAACCAGGGCGTGAAGCCACTCCCGCAAGTGACTCCACTCAGCCGAGGACGCACCTCGAGAACCAGAGACAACCAATCACAGACAGCTGAACCACAATAATAACACAATCACATCACACCAACCAACCACTACAACCAACCAAATCCACTGACACTACAATCAAATCACAACCAAAGACACACTAGACCACTAACAGAACTGAGTAGGCGAACCTACCTTTAACCAACCGCAGCGATTCCTCGTCCATTCGCATCATATCGACCAAGAAAATAAAACCCCTATACAAAACAGTACAACCGCCTATTACTATCACCACAACCCTATAAGAATCAAACATGACAAAGATGATGATGATGACATACCTACGCATAGCATATCAGCGTCAAGACCGCTACCCGACTCAAGCAACCTATCCCCAAGGCACAAGCATCCTCAAAGGCTCTCATGGAAGGAATTATGGTGAAGGAAATGAGGTAAGGCGACATCTAGTTCTGAAGGAAGGAGGCAGAAATGATTTGCGATTCTATCAAAACTCGATTATAAACCCTCGCTATAAAGACGCTACTCGATCGAGTAACCAACTCACTCGATCGAGCTGCCCCTACTCGAATGAGTACCCAAGCTACTCGATCGAGTAGCCTCGACTAGATCGAGTACCACTCAACCCAAGGCCTATCACAACATGAGACATCTCTTGTATGAATTCCCAAAGGCTACCACCTGCCCTTAAGGCCAGTCAA
The DNA here is from genome assembly GCF_048544455.1 of Silene latifolia. Taxonomy (NCBI): domain Eukaryota; kingdom Viridiplantae; phylum Streptophyta; class Magnoliopsida; order Caryophyllales; family Caryophyllaceae; genus Silene; species Silene latifolia. The sequence goes on from NC_133532.1 coordinate 22,235,093, forward strand.
TGTCGGTCAACGGGTCTCTAAAAGGACGGGTATTACAATCTACATGATGAAGAACTAGAGTGAAGCTTTTGACAAGTTCAAGGTATTTCAGAATGAAGTAGAGAACCAATTGGCTAAAAATATTAAGACCCTACGATCCGACCGTGGTGGTGAATACCTAAATTCTGAATTTGATTCACACTTACAAGATTGTGGTATTGTATCACAACGGACTTCTCCTGGCACACTCCAACTAAAGGGTGTGGCCTAAAGGAGAAATCGAACTTTACTAGATATGGTTCGGTCTATGATGAGTCTAACAGAGCTTCCTAGTTCATTTTGGGGTTTTGTCCTCTTGTCTGCAATATTTTCACTAAATCGAAGCCCGACTAAAGCGGTCAATAAGACTCCATATGAGATATGGACAAGGAAAGTCCCTCATTTGTCATTCATGCGCATTTGTGATTCCGAATCGTACGTCAAGATCAAGTCTGACAATAAGCTTGCACCCAGGTCTGACAAATGTCTTTTTGTAGGATATCCAAGAAAAACACGTGGCTATTAATTCTACAATAAAAACGAGAACAAATTATTTGTGGCTCGTGATGTTGTCTTCCTAGAAAGAGAGTTTATTTCTAGAAGACAGAGTGGGAGAAAATTTGAACTTGATGAAGTTCAAGAGCCACAAACCGAGAATGAGGTTTAGGAGAACGTGGAGGATAACGTTCCCTCCTCCTCTGAAACGGTAATTTTTCCTAGAAAGTCAAGTAGGAATTCTAGTCCACCTGACAGCTACCTTGGTAACATCGAAGAGGATGGTGCGTTTTGTTACTTTTGTAAAGTGATGAACCCACTACCTACAAATCGGCCATGTCTAGTCCCGACTCCTCGCATTGGCTAGAAGCCATGCTGTCCGAAATGGATTCCATGTACGAGAACCAAGTATGAGACTTGGTGGATTTACCTGAGGGAGTGCGACCCCTTTAGTGTAAATGGATATATAAAATTAAGCTCGGCATAGATAAACATATAGATGTTTACAAAGCTAGATTGGTGGCAAAAAGTTTTACCCAAGTTCATCGTCTACACTATGACGAAACCTTCGCACCAGTCGCTATGCTTCGGTCCATTAGGATAATCTTAACGGTTGCCGCGTTTAATGATTATGAGATTTGGCAAATGGATGTCAAAACCGCCTTCTTGAATGAGTTTCTAGAAGAGGAAGTGTACATGACACAACCTGAAGGTTTTGTGGATATATCTAACCCTAAGAAGGTGTGTAAACTCAAGAAGTCCATCTATGGTCTTAAGCAAGAATCTAGGAGTTAGAATCATCGCTTTGATCATGTTATTAAACAATACGGTTTCACTAGAAGTCTTGAAGAACCGTGTTTGTACATGAAGTTTAGTGGGAGTAAGGTTGCATTCCTTGTCCTATATGTGGATGACATATTGCTCATCGGGAATGATATTCCATCGCTCACTTTCGTTAAGGAGTGGCTAGGGAATCACTTCCAGATTAAGGACTTGGGAGAGGCACAACGAATCTGGGGTATCCGGATCTATAAGGATAGGTCCAAAAGGATACTAGCATTAAGTCAAGAAGCTTATATTGACAAAGTTCTTGACCGGTTTAATATGAAAGACTCTAAGAGAGGATTTCTACCTATGGGCCAAGGGGTCACTTTGAGCAAGTCACAGTCTCACTCTACCCCTAAGGACATTGAACATATGAAGACCGTCCCTTATGCTTCCGTTGTTGGGTCTATCATGTATGCTATGATTTGCACTCGTCCCGACGTTGCGTATGCCTTAAGCATGACAAGTCGTTATCAAGCCAAGCCTGGTGAGAGTCACTGGATAGCCGTGAAGAACATACTTAAGTGCTTGAGAAGGACTAAGGATTCGTTCTTAGTGTTTGGAGGAGAAACTGAGTTGCGTGTAAGAGGTTACACGGACGCAAGTTTCCAAACCGATCAGGATGATATGAAATCCCAATCCGGCTATGTATTTATGCTAAATGGAGGAGCAGTTTGCTGGAAGAGTTTCAAGCAAAGCGTTATCGCGGATTCTACAACAGAGGCTGAGTACCTTGCAGCGTCTGAGGCTGCAAATGAAGCTGTTTGGATTCGGCAATTCATAGAGGGACTATGTAACACCCCGATTTATGAAGGAGCCTTTAGCAAGACATTCCCTAATAAACCGGACTGTTACCATCTCGGTTTCCCGAGGTAGTGAATAACAAATTAAACTCCAAGGCAAAATATATAATTACTTTAACTTAATTATTACAAAACCTCTTTTACATCAATTTACAAGGAACTAACATAAATGAAAGTGAAAGTCTTCTAAATGATGATCTAGCTACTAACTCTTCTGATCCAGTGTCTCACGCCCATCAAGCTCCCAGCCTATCTCATAAACCTGTCAAGCCCGCTCCCAATATTTGGATCGTCACGGTGTTCACGAAACACAGTGGTCAACCACGAGGTTGAGTAGGGAATACAATGAAACAACAAAATATGATATGCATGCTCCTCCGTCACCTCCATCTCCATCTCAACTCATATCTCATAACCCGAAACACCCAGCCATACCGATCCCATTAGACTATATATCGACCGTAGCCGATCCGCCACTCGCTTGTTGAGGACACCAGGGCAAGTCTGCAGAACCCGCCCTGGGCCTTATCACAACATCATCTTCACCACACCACATCACCACAACATCCTCCATCTCCAATGCATATGAATGCTCAAAAGAAATTAATGTAACACAATATATATATCTTTGAACTGATCAATCATAAAATCATGCCGGTTACCAAATGTTGTGATAACATACTCAATACGATCAATTCAGTCAATCACCTTCCAGTATATGAATCATAACGTAAATCAACAGCCACGAAGCAAGTCAACGTTCACAGTTTGGTCATACGAAACACAAACAAGTCAACACAATTCAACATCAACGATAATAAGTCAAGTGTATTTCCCTACCTTTTCGCAATCCAAGCACACACAAGCAATCACTTATGGTCCTTCACTTATCCATCACCTACATAACATAATTATGTATAATTACCATCTACTCAGTCAATTAATCATGCACATAACCTAGACTCATCATAACTTAATAGGAATATCAATTTAAAGAACAAACACGACTTTTCCTGATTTTCCTGCTCATGGTAGACTCGGTATAAAACGAATAACTAATTCCAGAAAATTCGAATTGATGCACGGCCAATTGAATTGGAACCCCATGAGTCTTAGCTACAATTTATATCTAACGTGTTTTTCTCAAATTCCAAACTTATCAAGGGTTTTCAGTCTGATTTCCAAAAACTGACAGAAACCGTCGCATAAAAAGTATTGATTCATAAAACGAGTTTGACAAATGATTCTTAAGTAAAACCAACGCCTAACTCATCTAAACTCTTTAAATTAAATATATGAAAAAGACCCAGCACCAATTCAATATCTAAATTATGTTTTAGAAGTAATCTTTCAGCCTCTACTGATTTGCGGACTTTTTAGATAGACGTTCACAAATAATTTCTTCAGGAAAAACTACACGGTGAAATGCTACCAATTTTCACAGGCATAAACTAGGCTTGGAATAAATATGAGTCTCTTCTTTAACTTTTTGCATCCCACGGCTTTAAGATAGGTAAAACACTCAAATAACACAGACCAACGAATCTGTAAATTGCTGTAACTATTCCATTCATTTATCTCATACAATTTATAATCAAAAACCCCCAAACCAATTCTAGGGTTACGAAAATTATCCCAATACTACTATAATTATGCTAATAATTGAATAAAGAGGTAATAGGATAGTCTACTTACGAAATAGGATGAGAATAGGCTGAGAAATCGCCTCGCAATTCCTCACGCGGCTCCCTTCACATACGGCTCTCTCTTCTCTCTTTTCTCTCTTTTCTCATGATTAAAATGAATATGGTGATAGGGAGATTAGGGTTTGGTTAGATGGGTTATACATATAGGATAGGTGCTATTAAAACGATACGGGCCTAGCCTATTTAGATTAATTAAAACCCGAGTCACATAATTACCCGAGTCACAAATACACTACACGACCCAGCTGGTAACTCGGCCTAATATAATATCATATTAAAATACCGGGTATTACAGTCTACCCTCCTTAAAAGAAACTTCGTCCCGAAGTTTACCCTCTCTACCAACCAACGCAAACGAATTATGAAACGCATATACAAAAGTATGTAAGGCACCCACCAAATTGAATATTAAACGCAGTATTACAGACTAGGAGTAGTCCATTTTGCCAAAGATCTTATCACTCTATATTGTGATAACAGTGGGGCTATTTTTCAAGCCAAAGAGTCGAAGTCTAGTAATAAATCTAGACATATTGAAAGGAAATACCATGTAATTAGAGATTATGTGGAAAGGAAGGAAATTGACATTTGTAAGGTTGGGACAAACGATAATGTAGTTGATCCTTTAACCAAGCCTTTATCAAAGGCTAAGCATGATGGTCATGTCGTCGCAATGGAATTGAGATGAGTACCCGATTTTCTTTATATTATGGATATGTAATAATTGGATAGTGTATCACATTTTATATATATGATAATCGCATACATTATTTAAACATTCTTTTATGAATTCTATTATTTAGTGTGACTAAATTTATAATACCTTGTTTATCTGAATAAGTTGTGGAGACAATGTTGAACATTATTCAAGTGAATAAGATGAACATTGTATTTGTCCCCAGTCACTTAATGAGGTGACGTCTCGGAGTGACTAGATTGTAAGTCGATTGATGGTTGTTCAACACTATGAAGTCATACGTGATGACTAATCGATCACATAAGCAGAGTGTGTGACATTTTTTCGGACAGTAACCATTTAGAGAGTCCCTTAGTTCTATTATAGACGCCTGGTCGTGGCAGAGATCTTTGAGATGTTCCTATGAGACGATTCTTTTGACTGGAGACTATTATCCAAGTCAGTGCAGTTTCTGAGTGACTTTGGTTTTTGTCCTAGGCCGTACCGTGAAAGGAGGCAAAGGGCATCTTCTAAGTCACGATGATCTGTATTGGGCAAAGATAGATAGGGCATACAGGAATTGTCCACCCACGTTGGGTTACTATATCTCAAGGCCACTCGAGGAGTTGTGACTATAAATGCGTGGCCACGCTCGGAAGTAATCTGTGGGAGATTTTTTCGGTCTTGTAGTCACATTCCCGATTGAGAAAACCACTCGCGGTATGTTCATGTGCAAGTGCGACCAGAAAGACACCTTGCATCGAGTGGGCGATTAAAACGGTCAAGAGAATTGGTAGCGCACACCTTGTGTCGGACAAGTGGGAGATTGTTGGAGTTAGTGTCCTCCACAATAGTGCGTTTACATATTAAATCTTATTAAAGGAATATCATTAGGATATTTATTATTTGATCCTCGTCAGTTGATTAACGTAAATCGACAACGGTTGGCTGACTAGAGTTTGACGTTATTGTCGTGAGACGGCGGTAATCAACTGACCCCTTTTGGTCACACCTAAAGGAACGAACCCCAATTGACAACTAATTAATTGTATGAGATACAATTTATTTAGTCCCTTGATTTAATGACTAAAAGGTTAGTCGATTCTTTTTAGAGAGATTTCGAGTTGCGAACTCAAGGCGCGCCAGTTATTATTTAATTATGCGATAATTAAATAACAAATTTTTATGAGACGGGTTTTAGTTAATTAATTGTTAATTCACTAAAATTGTACTCATTGATTAATGTGATTAATATTAGTATGTAAATAATATGCGTAGCGGTACACGTATATTTACGTAGTGTTTTGGACAAAATTAATCGGGGAGCATTTAAACATAAAACGATGTTTAAAGTAAAATCGGAAAATTCACGTGGTACCCTCGAACTTTGCCATTTTGCACGTGGTGCCCAACTTTTTAAGTTTGTGTACATAATACCCTCCATGTTTGATTTTCATGTACAACATGCTCTTTTTGTCGCTATAAAAAAACTCAATTGCGCATAACTCCTAGACCGGAATTCAGAATCGGACAATTTTTTTCCTAAAATGATTATCTCTTCATAATGTACGATTTGAGAAAAAAAATGTCGCCTGACATTTTATAGGGTTTTTTTCTAAACGAAAATTTCAAATCAACCATATTTTCGATCTTAAATTTCCGAATGACGATTTTCGTTTTATCAATCTATAGATCGCGAAGAGATAATCAATTTGAAAAAAAAATTAGTCAATTCCGTTTTCTGGTTTATGATTTATGCTCAATTGAAAATTTTAATAACGATAAAAAGGGTACGTTGTGCTTCAAAATCAAATCTGAAGGATAGCATGTGCACAAACTTAAAAAGTTGGGTACTACGTGCAAAATGGTAAAGTTTGAGGGTACCACGTGAATTTTCCGAAGTAAAATTACACGTATTTGTGCGACAAATATAAGAACCGATTTGGACCCGTAAATGGGTCATGGAAATCAAATGGGATTGTGTGTTGCTTTAAACACAATCATTCCACTTACACATTTTATCTTCCCATAAAACTTTTGTTCTTTTCTAAACTATGCTCCATTGGACATAAAAAAAAAAGGGAAAAAGCACACTCCACCTCCCTCTAATAGGAGTCGGCCTCCCCTCCCTCCTACACTCATTTCATTTGTTCATTTTCATCATACTTGAAGATTTTGCATGTGAAGTAAGAATTATTCATCTCTCTAAAAATAATAAAACCTTGGGTTTTTTGTCAAACACAACCTTTAAAAAACTTTTTTTTTCCAAACACCACCTTTAAAAAAAAAGTTTGTAAAACAGAACCTTTAATAATTTTTTCTTTGTAAAACACGACATTTTGGCCAGAGTTTAACCACTTGCAATAGGGTGACTTTAATTCGATATTTGAGGTAGCAAACGAGGTCGATTTGAGGTGTTCTTAGACTTTTTGGAAAGGTGGGAGTACAAGCTTTCCCGGGGTTACCAATACGGTGGTGATAGGTGGCCTTATGTGGGATTTATTGGTGTGTAAACTAAGGTGGTCAAGGAGTGAATTGGAGGTAAAAACAAATCAGAAAAACATCAATTCACTCCTTGACCATCATTACTTTACACACTAATAGGCCCCACGTAAGGCCACCTATCACCGCCGTATTGATAACGCCTGGAAAGCTTGTACTCCCACCTCTCCAACGAGTCTAAAAACATCTCAAACCGACCTCGTTTGCTATCCCAAACATCGACTGAAAGTCACCCCATTGCAAGTGTTCAAGCTCTAGCCAAAATGTCGTGTTTAACAAAATAAAATTTATTAAAGGTTGTGTTTCACAAACTTTTTTTTAAAAGGTGGTGTTTGGAAAAAAAAGTTTTTTAAAGGTTGTGTTTGACAAAAAACCCTAAAACCTTTTACTAAGATTTGTTAGTAAAACAAAATATTTACTAAGATTGTTAGCAATATTACAAATATTATCAAGTTTATATTTTACAAGTATCTAGTTAATATTGTAAGATTATTGAGTTTTGTTCTTGGGTGCATATTGAATGAGATCTTCTAATTTGAAGATTTATTCTAGAAGGATCATCCATCTTTTATTAGCACAAGAACAATCTAGATAGGTGATTTAGATTGTGCCCATATTACCATCAAAATCAATGTAAGGAAATTGTATTTCCTTAATCTTTATTATTATGCTTTTATATTAGCATGCATGTTACATAGATCACTATAATAACATATTATGAGATAATTTTTATGAGATAATTTGTTTTTAATTAGAGAGTCTAATTAAGATCTTTGATCTTTCAGATTTTGTCAGGTCTAATTATTAGGGCTGAGCAAAACCGTATTAGGTATACGGTTTTTAAAACACCATTTTTTGGGTTCCGGATACGATACGGATTAAGCGTATACGGTTTTGGTACCCAGTTAAACCGTATATAAGAAATCCGGATACCTGGATACGGTTTTTCAGATTTTCAATTAATTGTGATAAAAAAAACACAAGGGCTCAGTAGATGCAGCCATTGTTCTTCATCTTTGTTTGCCTGCCAAAAAAGTGCCAAATATACAAATTACAAACCTTCCATGTTCGTTCCAAGCTCCAAGTCGTCCATCAAAATAAAACAAACGAAAATCAAACAAAAAATACAAAAATATCAAATGAAAATCAAATCGAAATACGCAGGAACAAATGAATTACAAAAGAAAACTAAATCAGACAAGAAAGCTTTGATAGATGGACGTGTGAGGCATATTTGAAATGAGTTGTTTGAATTGGGGAAATAAGTTGTTTGAATTAGGGATCTGAATTTTGTTTTGAATTAGGGTTAGAGATTAATTGTTTGAATTGGGAAATGAATATGTGAGACTGAAAGGAGGCGCTAAATGTGTGAAATTGGAAGTAGTTAGACCGTCTGTAATTCTGTGTGCAATAATTTTTTTTTAATAAAATTTAAAACCGGGTCAAAATATACGCTTTTCATATCGTGTATACGGAAATCCGTATTGTATATACAGAAAACCATATAATGAAAACCGTATACCATATCGCATCCGTATTAAAAAACCGTATCGGAATTTTTTGCTCAGCCCTATTGAACTGGTAATTATTAGTCATTCACTTACCAGTATTTATCAAATAGGATCGATGAACAATTAAATTACGACGAGCAATTCAAAAGGAGACGAAAGATCCGTGTCACACTGTTTTGGAATCAAATTTTGAAGTCGATTTTAATCTTATTTTAATCATCGAATGTTGTAAGATAGATGTTAAATATGCACATCCTAACTAGCAAAAAACAAGTTCGAGAGTACTGGTTATATAAACACGTAGACATAACAATCCAAGGGTCAAGGCCATAATAACTGACTTCCAAGTGTTAATAGTAAATACAAACTGGTAAGAAGATGAAACAACCGTTCAATACAATCAATCCAAGGGTAAACACCATAAATACTAACTGAGATTACTATTCAGCCATAAATACTACTCCGTAAACACCATAAATACTAACTGATAATACTACTCAGCCACATCATCGTTAAGCATCTTCTGCAAAACCTGATGACGACTTAAAATAGAATGCTCCTGCCATTTTCTGTAAAATCAACAGAAAATTAAGCAAAGCATTAGCATGTGAAATTAAGGTGTATGATTCTATTATACCTTCATTTTTTTAAATCCATTCAATTAATAAAATTGTGTCAACTTAACAAGGCAACGAATTACAAATCATTGATGAAATAAAAGAAAAAAGCGTGATTCTCACATAATGCCGAACGCAATTGCAAATCCAAGTGAAGACATAAATAGCCGTGGGGGAGACCACCAAGGTAGGTGAGGCTGAGGAGTAGACATGGTAAGCTGCAGAACAAATAAACAAACAGAAAGAATCAGAAGAATCAAGAAAATGCAAATAATACAAGAAGCAAGGAGATAACTAGAAACTCAAATCTATTTTGAATCGGAATCGTAGACGACAAAAAAAAAACACGAACGAAAACAACCCGAATTGTTGAGACAAACAATCAACAAAAACAAGCTCCTAAAAGAGAAATTATCATGCGATAAAAGTAGGGAAAGAAACTTGGCTGTAAATAATTGGGAAAATTGATGTGAATAATCCCACCTTTACCTCATCTTCCAAAAACAATCCCACCTTTCAATAATCCAAAAATAATCCCATCTATTAACCAGATCTTCATTAAAAGAATCTCTTTTACCTTTTGCCTGATTAAAGGTTTTCATTTGTATTACTTATACTCCTCATCTCTTCATATCTTGCTCTCTTTATCCCTAAACTACTCTGAAGTTTCCACAATGACCAAACGAGAAAGAAATACACCATTGAAGACCCCATTTCAAAGGCCAAAATCAAAATAATAAAAAAGTTCCAATAAAAAAGCATTACACAGGCCACAATCAATTAATTCATCATACTCTACTATTGTTAACAAGCTGTACAAATTGGCACATTGCCATTGAAGACCTCAACCAATCTTTGTCTCTCTTTCAATTTAAAACGACTCTCCGGGTGAATTCCTAAAACTCAAATGGTAGAAGAAGGAATGCCCTATTTTACCAGTTGTAAAAAAAACAATTTTTCGGCTTTAGGAAAAAAAACAGCAATCTTTTAACCCGAGATTGCGGCTTTAGGAAAAAAAACCCGAAAAAAATTTAGAAAGCCAACTTGGGAGTATTTGTTTTTCATGTTTCGTTTTACAAGATTTAAAGGAGTAAGAAATGGTTAGTAATGAAGTAAAGTAATTAAAGCAACAATTTGAAGACAACGATATTACCTACAAAAATAAGTCATTTTTATTGAAGGACTATTTAAAGAAGATGGGGTTTAAAGATTGGATTATTTGTGTTGGAAGATGAGGTAAAGGTGGGATTAATCTCGTCAAATTTTCCTAAATAATTCAAGACAAGTTTAGATGAATTCAAAACTATGTTCAACCACTATAATACTCCACTTTAACAGACTATTTATCTCAAAATTATGAACAACCCCTATTTCGGAAGACGTATGACATTTAGATATGTGAACCATCCTACACCCTTGTATAAGTCTTGGGAATTTAAACCTTGATATCACATGAGGAATCAGACTTGATTAAAATACCTCTAAAAAACAGCAACAATAAGGAAATCAAAATTAAACAAAACGGAGGGAGTAATCGCTTTGATTCAAATCAAAAGATCATGACAGTATAAACACCAAAACAAAACAAAACACGAACGAAACGATAATAAAGCACCAAACTTGAGTAAATAAACATAACAAGCAGAAATAATCAACCAAATCAAAAGCAATAATTGGTTAAACGGGGTATTGGGTGTTGATTGGGGTGTAATTGTGTAAATTAATCAGATTGAGTTCTTAAAAAATCTACTAAATCGATCAATTAACAACGGAACATGAACGAAAACACACCACCGAATTGTTATCTAAAGGTAGATGATTGAAAGATTAAAGAGTAAATAAATAAATAAATAAATACAAGATCGGTGTAATTGTTGGAAATTTGGTGTCCTTTTCTGATTAGTCGAGACTTATAAATCTCTAAAAGGATCAAAGCAGATATCTTTTGATCATAATCGGTTGGTCCACGTTCATCAATAACGGTTGGCTTGCTAGATAAGTTTAGCGTTATTGTCATACGGATAAGCGGTGATCAACTGGTCCCTAAAAGTCACACCTATAGGATACGTTTGAGAGATGTGACGGTATGAAAATACGATCGTAGTAGATCTAAGTTTGACTAGGTTAGTTATTTCGAGTTATTTGACTAATAATTAGTCAAAATGTGATGTTGAGATATTTTATTTAATACGGATTAAATAATAATGGCTAAAGCTAATTAAGCTTGATTAATTCGTAAATTGAATATAAGCGTTTTATATTTAATTAAATGTATATTGAATATAATTATACAATATCGTCTTTGTCGGACATGTATTAATGTTTCAACTAATCCGTATTATTAGTTGATGCTTTAATAACCGATAACCGATGACGATTTATAACAAAACCGCGTCATATACATTTTAGCGATTTGCGAACCAGACCATGAGCTAAAACTAAAAGGAAGTGGAAGCCCACTTCCCTAGGTAGCCCATGGCCGGCCGAATGGTATAGACAAAAGAGAGCTCTCTCTCTTTTGTAACCTAATGATAATCATTTGCAAAATAATTAGGGTTTTGAGAAAAGTGCCTCTCAAAATTCGGATCTCACATCCAACGAAAACTCACAAAACAATCCTCTCAATATTGCAAGGCAATTAGGGGATTCATTCTAGCACAAGGGCATTTCTCGGACAATCTTGGGTGCAACAATTAGGAGGAGATCTACTTTGATCTCTCATTGCCGAATTGCACTAGGACCGGAGGTTATTGCTTAATCTTTATCGTTTCCTTGTTATTTTCGTTTTATGACTATAAATCGCGTATTAAATTTGCGTTATAATCCTATAAAGAAAGGGTTTTATACGGATATTACCCCGCAAGTGGTATCAGAGCGAGGCCACGTAAATTTTTCTATGTGATTTTCATCAAACGAAATGGATCGATTAATTTTTGTTGGAAAAAATCCACACGGCTGGAATTTTTTGCACGGTTGTTGTTTTTTTTGTTGAAAACCGTGTCATGTATTACACGGCCTTTTTGATTTCCGTGCCTTTTGTTTTTTTTTTCGATTTTGATCTTTGCATATTATTTTGTAATCGATATTCATTGTAATATGTTAAAGATCTATCAATTGCAAATTCATTTCTATACGGATTAGGTGATATCGCAATTGTTTTTTATCAAATCGATAATTTTTGTATAAAATTTTTGATAGACCGTGTGGCATGTTGGTCTCGGCATTTTTTTTTTTTATGTGCCACGGCCTGTTTTGCTTTGGGAACCGTGTCTAGTTTACACGGTTGCTTTGTCGATCTTTTGTTTTGTTTTGTTTTCGATTTGTTCTTTGCGAATTGTTGTTTTAAACGATAATTACAACAATATGTGAAGATCATGTCAATTGTAGTTTGAATTCTATACGGATTAGATTAAAATTGCAATTGAGTTTTGTCAAATCGTTTCGGCATTGTTTGTTGTTGCTCACGATTTGAGCAATTTTTTTTGTTGTTTTTTTGTTGCTCACGGTTCAACAGCATTTTAAAAAAAAAAAAAAAAAAAAATTCTGGGTACTGTTGACGCCCAGCTGTGACGAAAAAAAAAAAAATTTTGTTTTTTTTTCGGCCCTTTATTGCATAAAACGGTTTTATGCTCTCGCTTGATAGTGAAACGGTTCACCCACGTAAAATTAAGTTACTTTAAAACGATTTATTGTAACGGATTATCTCGGATTAAAATTAACTTGACTAAAGCGGTTTTGTCATGTAATTTTAATTATCTTTGGTGGTTTGGATAAAAATTTAACATAATTACGGAATTATGTCACGAATAAATTTAATTTTTAGTTGATGCATTTTAATTTATCGTTCTTGTTTAATTTTGAATGCTTTTAATTACGTATTTATTTATTTTTGCAAACGGTTGTAACTTAGTGTGGCCTTAGTAGAACGTGTTACCGTAATGATGGAACACGGTCTTGGTTGTATTTTGAGATCTCGTATCTCCATTTTTATTTCTTTTAATTACAGTTTTTATTTAGAATGTAAATAGGTTTATATTTGTAAATTTTAATTGTAATTTTGAGAAGACTAAAGACGGAGACCGGATGCTCACTCCCGCTACTTGGATCAAGATGGAACATCAAGACAAGCTTCTCGGGTCCAACGGTGGATTCCAAAGTTGTTTTATGTTCTTTTTATTAGGATAGGCCACACTAGGAATTTATTTTTACGTATTGCATTCATTTATTTATTTTTCGTAACGATAATATGCATCATATTCCGCCTAAAAACCAAACCACCTAATTATTGCATGAAAACTGACACATATAGAGGTCACGAGTTAGTTTTCATTGACATTCTCATGTCACACGATTTTTAAGCCATCACCCAAATTTAATTCATTCACGCAGACGCTAGTTATTCGTTCACTTAATATGAATTATAATTTAGTTGATGGGATCTTCCTCGTATAAACAAAAATTGAGAATTGTCTTTATAGGTCAAACTCCAATGAGTCCCTTCTTCGTCGGTAGGCATAATATGACCCCTTCTACGTCGGGTAAGTTGGAACCGATTGACCTATTTTATCTCAACACTATGGTCACTCGTACGATCCTGTGACTATGGTGGACTATAGATAGGATTTACGGAAATCTATCGACCAAGAGTTCTTCCGGAAGAATTAGCTAAACAGTTGGCTTATCAATTTACAGAAATTGAGTCTTGGGATCACTTGTATCATTCTTGAGGGAGATCAATTATGCAAGTGCATTGAGTCTACACGTTAAAATGAATTTTAAATAGACTTAAATCACCTCGATGAGTTGCTTATTTCGTTTTGTTTTTCTTTCTTTTTCAAAGTGTAGATCATGAACTTTTAAACCGCTAATAACAAATGGTGGTTCTACCGATAACCCAATGCCAAGTGCCACATTGGACCGTGAGTCCGGCCGGATCTTCATGAATCGGATGAATCGGTCTACTCGATCGAAGAATGATGGATCAAACTTCGGAGCGGGAGGCGGCATTACGGAATGTCGCCGCTGGCGATGGGAAGCTCAAATATTTATTAGAGCCCCTCCCCGGCAAACCCAGGTCCCACGGCTAGAGCTCTTTGAAATCACCAAGTTTAATGATTTACGTATGGAAGCGGGTGCGATTAAAAACGTACTCATTTTTGCAATGGAATCCAATTTGCAGAAACGCTTCATAGCCCATGGTGCAAACAAGATTTTCACCACGCTCACCAAGGAATTCTCGAAAGCACCGAGAATCGTGACCTATGAGCATACCACTCGCTTCTTTGATGCGAGACTCCAGAAGGGCCAACCAGTTAGCCCACACATTCTCAGCATGATTGAGAATGTCGAGAAGCTGGAGACCTTTGATTGTAACATCAGCGAAAACATTGTTATCGACCGCATGCTTCATTCACTCCACGATGGTTTTTCGCAATTTAGAGCGAATTACTATATGAATGATTTGAAGAAAACCCCACATGAATTGCACTCCCTTCTCGTGCACCGAGAAGGACATGAAGTTCAGTGGGAGCTTGAAACAGGATGTTCTCGTTGTGTCCAACAAAGGGAAAGGTAAGGGCAAAGCTCGTGCAAACCTAGCGAGAGGTAAACCGAAGTTCAAGAAGTCGGGTTCGGGTAAGAGTGGGCCTGGTGAGTCGAGCACCTCATCAGGCACGACAAAGAGCAAGAATGAAAACATGGAGTGCCATCATTGCCACAAGACTGGGCATTGGAGGCGTACATGTCCTGTTTATCATGAGGACTTAAAGGCAGGTCGTGTTAAACCTGTTGGTATGTCTTCTCTCTCTTCTACTTTTATTCACATGATTGAGATTAACCACGCAAGTTACGGAACTTGGGTACTTGATATTGGTTGTGGTTCTCATCTGTGTAATCATGTGCGGGGGCTCCGAAACATCGAACCCCTCGTAAAGGGTGAGGTGGACTGCGTGTCGGGAATGGAGCAAGAGTGGCTGCCATCTCAAAGGGGACATATGTGATCCAGCTTCCTAGCGGATTTGAGTTGTCATTATATGATTGCTATTATGTACCTAGTCTTTCGAAAAACATTATTTCGGTTTCGCACTTGATAAACTTGGTTTTTCATTTGTAATAGAAAATAATACTTGCATTTTCTCATTACACGATATGATTTCTGACAAGCAGTCTCCATAAACGGAATTTATGTTTTAGATCGACCACGGAAATATTACACGTAATGAATAAAAAGTTAAAGGTTGGTGACAAAGATCAAACGTATCTATGGCACTGCCGTATGGGACACATTAATGAGAAACGCGTAAAACAGCTCATTAAAAATGGAGCTATCTCGGCCTTTGATTTTCAATCATTTGGCACGTGTGAATCATGTCTCATCGGTAAGATGACTCGTATTTCCTTCAAAGGTGTTGGAATGCGCGCTGCTGACCTATTAGGACTCATACACACGGATGTATATGGACCTATGTCAATCACCGCACGAGAAGGCTATAGGTATTTCATCACTTTCACGGACGATTTAAGTAGATATGGCTATGTCTACTTAATGAAGCACAAAAGTGAATCCTTTGAGAAATTCAAGGAATACCAGAATAGGGTACAGAACCTATTGGGTAGAATGATTAAAACACTGCGTTCGGATCGTGGTGGCGAGTATCTTTCTCAGGAGTTTGATCAACACCTTAAAGACTGTGGGATTGCCCTACAGTTAACTCCACCTGGAACACCTCAATTGAATGGTGTGTCCGAACGGAGAAATCGAACACTACTTGATATGGTTCGATCCATGATGAGTCACACCGTGTTGCCTGACTCATTGTGGGGTTATGCTCTTCTGTCAGCTGCTCTAATACTTAACCGAAGTCCGTCTAAAGCTGTTGACAAGACTCCATATGAACTATGGAAGGGAACGGTCCCTAACTTGTCCTTTATATGGGTTTGGGGCTGCGAGGCTTATGTCAAGTGGAGACACGAGGATAAGCTCGGCCCGCGATCGGTCAAGACATACTTTATAGGTTATCCTAAAGGAACACTTGGTCATTACTTCTATTCGCCAACCGAACAACGTGTTTTTGTTGCGGCTAGTGCGACATTCTTGGAGAAGGAATTTCTCGAGAATGCAAAGAGTGATAGAACCTTCGACCTGTCGGAGATTCCAGAACCAAATACCGAGCAACCATTAGAGGAACCAATTCCTTCAATCCCGGCTGCGGTGAATATTCCTGAGGAACCTAGGAGGTCGGGAAGAGTCTCTATTCCTCCAGACAGATACATTGGTATGGTCGAGGAACATGACATAGATGACGTACTACTCTTAACGAGTAGTGAACCCGCAACCTATAAAGGTGCCATGACTAGTTCTGACTCAAAGCTATGGCTTGAGGCCATGCAATCCGAGATGGACTCTATGTATGAGAACAACGTATGGGATCTTGTTGACTTACCTGCTAAGGTTCGTCCCCTTCAATGCAAATGGCTTTACAAGATAAAGCATTCTGTGGAAGGTCAACAAGATATCTATAAAGCACGACTAGTTGCTAAAGGTTTCACCCAAGTGCCAGGTTTGCACTACGATGAAATTTTCGCACCCGTAGTCATGTTGCGTTCCATTCGGATCATCTTAGCGATTGCCGCTTTTCATGACTATGAAATTTGGCAAATGGATGTGAAAACCGCCTTCTTAAACGGCTTTTTGGAGGAAGAGTTGTACATGGTACAACCCGAAGGTTTCATCGATCCGAACATCCTAAGAAAGTGTGCAAGCTTAAGCGTTCCATTTATGGACTTAAGCAAGCATCTCGGAGTTGGAATCATCGCTTCGACCAAGTGATTAAAGAAAATGGATTTACTCGATCGGTCGAGGAACCATGTCTTTATATCAAGTCGAGTGGGAGCAAGATTGTCTTCCTAATATTGTACGTCGATGACATACTCCTGATTGGGAATGACATACCTCTCTTAACTTCGGTGAAAGTATGGTTGAAAAACCATTTCCAGATGAAAGATCTGGGTGAGGCACAAAGAATTCTAGGCATCCGTATCTATCGAGATAGATCACGACGGATGTTATCTCTCACCAGAGTCTTACATAGACAAAGTCCTAGAGAGATTCAGCATGACTAACTCCAAGAAGGGTTTCTTCCTATGGCTCCAGGGGTGCATTTGAGCAAGTCTCAGTCACCAGAGACACCGGAAGAGAAAGAGCGCATGACACGGATTCCTTATGCTTCGGCTATAGGATCAATCATGTATGCCATGATATGCACACGTCCGGACGTGGCATATGCATTGAGTATGACAAGTCGATTCCAACAGCATCCAGGTGAATCACATTGGCTGGCTGTCAAGAACATTCTTAAGTACCTACGGAGGACTAAAGATTGGGCATTGACTTATGGAGGCGAACAAAAGCTATACGCAACCGGATTCGTGAGATGCTAGCTTCCAAACGGATCATGATGACTCGAAATCTCAGTCTGGATTCGTTTTTACTCTTAATGGCGCTGCTGATCGGTGGAAGAGTTCCAAACAAATCGTTACAGCAGATTCTACGACCGAGTTCGAGTACTATGCCGCGTGCGAAGCTACAAAGGAAGCGATATGGATGCGTCAATTCTTACATGGACTATCTGTAGTGCCTAGTTCGAATGACCCGATCACCATCTATTGCGACAATAGAGGTGCCATCTTCCAAGCTAAGGAGCCTAAGTCTAGCAACTAGTCTAGAAATGTACAACGGAAAGCTCATCTAATCCGAGATTACGTGGAGCAAAAGGAAGTAGTGATAGACAAGATTGCTACCGATGATAACATAGCAGATCCTCTCACTAAAGCATTACGACAAGATAAGAATGAAGGGCATGTTAATTCCATGGGAATGAAACGTGTTCCTAAGTTGTAGTACTCTTTTATGGATTAGATTCATTCGCTTTTGTACTCTATACAACATCATCGTTTTGATATTTATATATTTTGTTTTTCATGTGGATTTGTACGACAAATTTTGAACACCACAAAGTGAACTGAACGAACATTATATTTTTCAGTCCTTAATTGCCCACATGAGCTGATAACTCTGGCAATTATTTTGTGACGTTGGTTGATGGTGGGTTCAACTAGCCATAAGTCAACAGGTTGACTGGCCAATCACAGAGGCGATTTATACGGATATCTCGTAGGACACAATTGTGACATCAACGTGGAGTCCTAAATGTTTTACAACATTCGGTGCCCGGTCGTGGATAGGACTTCCATGGTGATCCTAAGAGTCGATTCTTTAGACTATCGACTGTCTCTTGAGACTAAGGCAGATTTTGGGTGACTTTGGTTTCTTTCTCACGGTCATCCGTAACGGGGGCCAAGTAGATTGTTTCGGGTCATTTCATCTTTGTGCTTAGATCGGAAGGAGTTCGAGTTGAAGGAAATATTCAGCCTTTATCGGTGCACTCGATATTTCTCGGGGCCACTCGAGGAGTCAGAATCGAAATGCATGGCCATGCTCGAATACTGGTCGTTTTATCATTTAAGTTACTCTCTAGTCGGGGAAACCACTCTAGATACAGATCGATTGTAAAATACGACCTTTGCGGATCCGAATCTGCAAATTGTTTTACATTGAGTGGGAGAAATTTTAAATGAATATGAGAATCGGTTATCGCACATACACTTGTACGGACAAGTGGGAGTTTGTTGGAGGTGGTGTCCTCCAGTTAGTGCGGATAACGTCATTGCACATACACTTGTACGGACAAGTGGGAGCTTGTTGGGGCTGGTGTCCTTTACAGTTAGTGCAAGGACTTATAAATCTCTAAAAGGATCAAAGGGTATACTTTTGTATCATAATCAGTTGGTCCACGTTCATCAATAACGGTTGGCTTGCTAGATAAGTTTGACGTTATTGTCATACAGATGGCGGTGATCAACTGGTCCCTAAAAGTCACACCTATAGGATACGTTTGAGAGATGTGACGGTATGAAAATACAGTCATGTAGATGCCAAATTTGACTAACCAGTTAGTCTGAGTTATTTGACTAATAATTAGTCAAAATGTGATGTTGAGATATTTTATTTAATACGGATTAAATAATAATGGCTAAGGCGAATTAAGCAGTTAATTCGTAAATTGAATATAAGCGTTTTATATTTAATTAAATGTATATTGAATATAATTATACAATATCGTCTTTGTCGGACATGTATTAATGTTTCAACTAATCCGTATTATTAGTTGATGCTTTAATAACCGATAACCGATGACGATTTATAACAAAATCGCGTCATATACATTTTAGCGATTTGCGAACCAGACCATGAGCTAAAACTAAAAGGAAGTGGAAGCCCACTTCCCTAGGTAGCCCATGGCCGGCCGAATGGTATAGACAAAAGAGAGCTCTCTCTCTTTTGTAACCTAATGATAATCATTTGCAAAATAATTAGGGTTTTGAGAAAAGTGCCTCTCAAAATTCGGATCTCACATCCAACGAAAACTCACAAAACAATCCTCTCAATATTGCAAGGCAATTAGGGGATTCATTCTAGCACAAGGGCATTTCTCGGACAATCTTGGGTGCAACAATTAGGAGGAGATCTACTTTGATCTCTCATTGCCGAATTGCACTAGGACCGGAGGTTATTGCTTAATCTTTATCGTTTCCTTGTTATTTTCGTTTTATGACTATAAATCGCGTATTAAATTTGCGTTATAATCCTATAAAGAAAGGGTTTTATACGGATATTACCCCGCAGTAATTGTGTAAATTGTTATTTACCAGATGATTCACGTATTCTTCTAGAATGTTGTAGAGAAATTCCGCAGGAAAAAAAGGAAGAGGTGAGTCAAGTTTTAGGTTAAATTATGCACAATCTCAGTATTTATATGCATAATATGTAAGTCGGTGGTCTGTCAGCATCTTAACTTTTTCGGAATTGGTGGGTTCGGCCTTATCCTCATTTTTTTGGGTCCTTCTATATATCGTCGACAATTTACTAATTATCGTCGATATTTAATGTGAATTTCCAAGTTTGCCCTCTATAACATAACTCCATTTCCGTCTCACTAAAATGCAATTTCCGTCTCACTAAAACACAAGTCAATTTCCGTCTCACTAAAACACAAGTCAATTACCGTCTCACTAAAATCTTTCAAACAAAAAAAAAAGACGGTTTTTCAAAAAAAAATAAAAAAAGCGGGATTTGTAATTAACAACATGAACGAGAACGATTTTAACAACGATTTCAACAATGAAGCTAGTAACGAGGTGAGTTTACGATTTAGTTTTGTCTATAATTTATGTTTTATTATCGATTGATTCCCGAATTAGGATAGATGCCTTGATTGTAGACGGAATTATGATAGATTTCTTGACGGAATTAGTTGAAAATGCAATCGAAAAAAAAAATATCGACAATGGGCTGGACGAAGAGAATTTTCGTCCAAAACCAGGCCTGGACGAATTTTTTTTCGTCAGCCTGGTTTTGGACGAAAATTCTCTTCGTCCAAGGCCCATTTCGTGTTTTTTTTTTGTTTCCGTCTTATATATTTTTTATTATTTTTTCCGACTCGTTTTGTATAAAATAATTAATTACCGTCTTTGTATTATATTTTTTTAATTTTTTATTTTTTCCGACTCGTTTTGTATAAAACAATTAAAATAATTAATTACCGTCTTTGTATTATATTTTTTTATTTTTTATTTTTCCCGACTCGTTTCGTATAATAACTAATTATTATTAACTAATTTATCGAAATGCGTGCGCAGGTGAATAACGATGGGCACGATATTGATTACTCAGATCATTTTACGACTACCAGATTATTTGCATCAAGTATGGAAGCGTTTAATTGGGCATTTGAGATCGGACTTAGACTCGGGTTTGGTATAAAAAGAGCAAGCAACAAGAGAGTTGGTTGTAACACGAGTTTGAGATAGTATTATTTTATTTGTCGGATGGGTGGAAGAGGTCCCGTAAATAAGGATGTCGATTCTTTAATGAGGGTTAACACGGTTACCGCGTGGTGCAAATGCAAATTTCAAATGAAAGCTGTTGAAATACAAGAGAATGAGTGGAAGCTTGTCATGAGATCCGGGTTTCATAATCATGCTTTAACGTTGTATTGTGACGGCGACAGATACTTTGCAAAGTTTGATGAAGAGGAGTTGGCATATATCGACGCCCAAGTTAGAGCTCACGTTAGACCGGCTATTATTAGTGCGGGTTTGCATCAGCGGAATCCGGAAAAGTCAAGACCTAATCGGCGACAAATCTACAATCGTTCCCAGAAAGTAAGGGTCGAGGAAAGAGATGGGAGAAACCCGGCACAACAGATGCTAGCACTTGCGGTTCAGCATAAGTACGTTCATTATTGGGTCACTGATCAGGAGACCAATGAGCTAACCCACGTGTTCATGGCTCATCCAGAAGCCGTTAAGATGTTTCGATCATACTATTATGTGGTACTGATCGATTCCACGTACAAGACAAACTTATACCGTCTTCCGCTTGTTGAGATGGTTGGAGTCACACCCGTCGGGAAGAGCTTTGTCATCGCGTATGCTCTTGTGAAGCATGAGTCCGAGGATGGATATTTGTGGGTCTTACGAAAACTGAAGGCCCTTCTCAATGATGTCGTTCAACCTAATATAATGCTATTGTTACTGATTGCGAGGCAGGTTTGTTGAACGCGATTCCCACTGTTTTTCCGGATTCGTCTCCCTTGCTATGTCTTTGGCATATATATTCTAACGTGGAGACGAAAGCACTTGGTCTCACGGGTCGGGATAGTTGGGCTAAGTTCATAACTTGTAACTTGTTTCAAGCGGTTGTCGAGCCGGAGACCAAAGATAAGTTTAATGTGGCGTGGGGCAATTTGGCAAGGCAATGGGCAGGAGTGGCGGCTTATATTGAGAGGCAATGGTTCCCGCACTTGAAAAAATGGACCAAGTATAGAACGAACAAGATAACTCATTTTGAGAACACTTCTACATCCCGGGTTGAGTCGGCTCATGCGAATTTGAAGAGATGGTTGAATAGCTTGGGCGGCCATTGATAGCATCTGGATTCGTTTTCATTCTTTGATGGAAACGCAACATGTTGAGAACCGACACTCGTTGGAGTTATCTAGATCGAGGCGGTTGACGGGGATTCATCGATTATTTTCCAGACTTTCTCATAAAATATCAAAGAATGCCATCATTGAATTGCGTGGAGAATTCGAAAGAGGTGCCAAGATGACGAAAGATGCCTTGATGATCGATTACGGTTGTCTAAAGGCTGCTACACTTGGTTTGTTATGTGCTTGTTCACTTCATCGCATTGCTAGAAATGGATCTCGGGTCCCTGTTGATGTGTTACATGCATTTTGGAGGAAGTTGGAGTACGATGGTTCCGAGGCAATGCCGGCTTGTGACGATGATCGATTGGAGGAATTATTCGATGAAATTCGGAATGCAGATCCGAGTATGAAATCATCAATGTTCTATGCCCTTTACTCTCAGATACATCCGGATGAGGAGGATGTAAATGAGCCTCGGGTGAACGAGAACCCTAGAGGACGTCCGAGTAGGGGAACTCGTAGAGAACCGTCCGTCGTTGAGCATGCACGAGTTCGGGTTCGATTAGGCAGAGCAACGCCCCAAAGAAACTCGTCTTCCCAACAAACTCCGTGTAGTACCCTCCGTTCCACTCCGAAGGTTCCTGTTACTCCGTCTACTACTCCCCGTTCCACTCCGATGGTTCGTTTTACTCCGTCTAGTACCCCCCGATCCACTCAAATGGGCCCCGGTACACCGTCTACCACTGCTACCACGAGTACGGGGAGTTTCAGCACATCACATTGCGCACCTCTTGAGGTAGACTACACTATTGGTCATTGGAGGTACTTTCCTTATCTTGACTTTTTGCCTTCCTGGTTTCCCGAGTATCTAGAAGCGTGGTATAATCCTTCCGGAGACGGTCATTGTGGTTTCCGAGTTCTCTCACATGCTGTTCGGGGTGACCAATCTTATTTCACGATGGCTAGAACAGATTTACTTGGGGAAATCCGTAGTCCCCTTTACCGTGATCATATTTATGGCCCGGTGAGATTTGATGCGGAGGTAGCTAGAATTACATTTATGGATCAGATACCTTGTGGCTCGGGTCATTGTATGGACAGTTTCGATCTATACGGTTATGCTACGATGTACAATTGGGTGATATGTTGTATTTCTTCATGGGTAGATCAAGAAAGTCACCGACATTGGAGTAGTAGTCATACTTACTTGCCTTTACGAGCCCCCACTGGAGTACGTACCCCATATGGTGTCTTTTGGGTATTACATGCGGAAAACCACTATCTGAGGCTCCGGGTACGCCCCTTGTCACCTATGCCTCCAATAGCCCCTTGTTGGGTACATGATGAAAGCGTAACTTATTATAGTGGCATGTATTGACATCAGCTATCTTTATGGCGCAGTTTCGAGACCGGATGTTAGCTTTTATTTGTTCGATTATTGTACCTTATATTTTATTTATCCGATTATTGTACCTTATATTTTATTTTTCCGATTAAATGACTTAAAACGTAATTTAATTTAGTATGCAACGATATTTAATTAAATGACTTAAAACGTAATTTAATTAAAACATTCCTTAAAACATAATTTAACATAATTTAATTAAAACATTTCTTAATTTGAAATACAACGACATTACATAAACCACTTAAAACATAATTAAAACATAACTAAACCTCATACCTCAAACCCTAAACCCTAAACCCTAAACCCTAAACCCTAAACCTCAAACCCTAAACCCCAAACCTCAAACCCTAAAACATAACTATCGAACTTAATTATCTTCCGATGATGAAGATGACGATTCCTTATCTTCTTCATGATCTTGAGCCTCAATTTCTTCAGGTTGGGTAGCCATATATTGAGTCAACAAATCATTGATGTAGAGATAAACATTTCCTAGGTTGAGCACTCTACCGTCACATAAGTCTGATAGTCTTGGGTAATCGATCACGGTGAGGATGCGCTCAAAATATGTAAAGAGATCACTTCTTAACCTAAGAAACTCCCACATCTTCTCGTTTACTACTTCATCAGAAACAACCTCATCTCTAACTGCTGGAGTTAGAATTTGATCCGGGTTTCCGGATAAAATTATACAAAGGCTACCAATTGGAGGCTCTTCAAGCATGTGCCATACAGTGGCACTGAGAACCACTAATTCAAGTCGAGAAACTAGAACTGGTAAATTTTGAACAATTAGATCGATTCTGCCTTGATAACCTCTGATTTTTTTAGTATTTGTGAGAACCATTTTAGTATTGTAGTGAGTGAATAGGATTGGATGTTGTGATTGAAATTGACATAGAATGGCCTATTTATAAGTTATTAACTATAACAACTATTTTGAATTATAACGGTTATTTTTGAATTATAACGGTTATTTTGAATTGTAACGGTTATTTTTGAATTATAACGGTTAATTTTGAATTATAACGGTTATTTTGAATTGTAACGGTTATTTTTGAATTATAACGGTTATTTTTGAATTATAACGGTTATTTTTGAATTATAACGGTTATTTTTGAATTATAACGGTTATTTTGAATTGTAACGGTTATTTTTGAATTATAACGGTTAGATTTGAATTATAACAGTTATTTTGAATTGTAACGGTTACATTTGAATTATAACGGTTATTTTTTGAATTCTAACGTTATTTTTTGAATTGTAACGGTTATTTTTCCTATATAAACATCTACATATTCTTGTATTTTTTCACTCATCTTCATCTTCTTCTATTTTTCACTCATCTTCATCTTCTTCTATTTTCTTCTTCATCTCTCTACTTATGTCGACATCATCCTCAATGTGAGGAAGCCACCCAATTGAAGGCCTTAATTTTAAGAATCAATGTTGCAATCGTTGTCACAAAAACGCTATCATCAAGATTTCCGGGTCAGTAAATAATCCAAAGAAAGCGTATTTTAAGTGTTTAGATTGCAATCATTTTGTGTCGTAGTTGACTGAAGATCATTTGACAATAACAAAAATTTGAAGATAGCATGTGAAGATGAAGGTGATGATGCATCAAGTGGAAATGTCATGAAAGAGCAAGTGATAGGTATACAAAAAGAGATTTTGGAAATGTCAAGGATGATGAAGTTTTATTTCAAGTGTATCTTGTATTTGTTTGTTTTCCTTATGTTAGTCATTGTCATGAAGTAGTGAGTATTTCCAGAAATGTATGAATTTGCATCAGTTGCTATGTATTCTAGAAATTTAAGAAATTTCAGAATTTAAAACCGTCATGTTTTTTGAATTAAACAAGGTTGAAATAGTCAACTAAGATAATCATCCAACATAGAGAAAATGTTTAAAAACGTACAAAATAAATGAAAACAAACACAAATTAGTCTCCCGACTACTGATCACCCTCTTCCTCGCTATCAGTATACACACCATCTGATCTACGCTGAACACGATCACCTGGTGTTTGACGAGGTCCTCTATGGCTTTGTATCTGCCTAGCCCTCTCAACAAATGGATCGAAGTTCTTCATCATCTTGCGGAAAAAGGCAAGTTGTTTCTTGTTATCGGCAATCCTTCCGGCATCGGCAAACTGAAACATTACAGTACGTGCAGTCTGCAAATTGATAAAAATAACTAAGACATTTTAAACATTATCGACAAACAGTAAGAAAGTTAAACAATTATTACAACAACGGTAAGTAAAATTATTACCTCAGCAGGAATATCAAAATCGTCATGTGCAGCGGGGGCATCATGGTGGCCGGGATCAATGATCAACGGGTGAGAATTTCCATTATACCAATCCTCATAATCTGGCACCGTCTCACCCGGGAAACTAACTGGTCTCGATCTACGAGAAAGGTGAACCAAGTGATCCTCCCAACAATCCCAAAGATGATCGGCCACCGCAGCCCCGACACTAACCTTGTACCCTATCCCCGAAGCAGGATGATGCGCTACCGTTCTCATAATGGGATTGGGTATTACCTGCACATACCCAAACTGACGTTGATACGTGCATTTTGTATAGTCTTTTTAGCCTATTTCAGCGCGTATTTCTATGCATTTTTATACTGTTTTTCTAGTATTTTGCCCCGAATTGGCTACTTTGGTTTGTTTTGTCTGTTTTGTAGAAATGAACGCGAAAGTAGTGAAATCGTACCCTTTTCTGTCCTTTTTGCATGCATTTAGAGGAGACGGGATTTTCGAGTGAGATCTCGCATTGACCTGCGTGAAGGCACGGATTACGAGGCAGTCGGGCGTGAACTTGAGCTGATTTGAAGACATAAGACTCGATCGAGCAGTTTTACCACTCGATCGAGTGGTTTTTACGTCCCCAGTTGGTCGATCGAGTAGTTTTCTACTCGATCCAGAAGTTGCTGAAAAGAGAGTTACTCGATCGAGTAACTATTCTACTCGATCGAGTAGATTATGCTGAGGTTTACTCGATCGAGTGGTTTCTACTGTTATGGGCTTTAATTAGCCCGTGAGTTGTTTTATTTCGTAAAACTTAATTATTTTCCTATTTAAGCACGCATTAGTTAGGTTATTAGGAAGAGATTTTATTCACTACTTAGCTTTTATCAAACTTTACTGCGTACTCTTTTTTCCCTCTTCACTGTAACCTTACTTTGGGATTTATTTTGCTCGGATTCGATTGTTCTTTACGCCGGATTCGCACGATTGTAATCCTTTTCTATTCTCTTAATATTAATTAATCGTTGTTTGCTTTAATCATTTGTTTTACTTCATGTATTCCTTTGTCCTAATTTACTCTTTATGTGATTTAATTATAGTTTTAATATGTTGAATGCTGATAATTTATCTGCTGTTAGTTTTGATAGTTTAATTAGCGATATGAGTAGCTAAATTTCTTGCATGTTGGGATTAGGGGATCTGCGGTAGGAATGTGACGATGTAGTAAATGAAATAGATGAATTAATTGTGAGATTCTGTCACCATAGCAATTTAATTGTATTCATCGACTTAGTTGAGTGCACGCTTCTGAGTTATTTCTTTAATCTGGCTAAAATTAATCCTAGATCGAAAGAATGGACCAAATAGGCCTGCTATGAACAGTAGACTACCCTGACGAGAATGAAAGTTAAGTTAGTGGTATTTTAGGATAGAAAGTGGACCAAAAGGACCTTTCCGTATCTGTCTCGCCTTAATTCGTCTGAGTTGTTTACAGCTGAGTCACTGGACTACCGTAGTGAACCGAATTCCCGACATGTTCCCTCTCTATCTGATAGTTTAATCCTATTTCTCTGCTTTACTGCTCTTGTCTCTACTTCTCTTCCCTAAAACTTCGTAGTTTAGAAAACCAATTCAAACAACCCCCCCCATTTGTGACAAAATAGACGGACTTGTACAGATATCTTGCCTCCCTGTGGAGATCGACCTGACTTCCCTAGCTATATAGTTTGTTTATTTTTGATAGGTACACGACAGACGTATCAAATTTTGGCGCCGTTGCCGGGGAGGCAATTGCCCTATCTGTCTTTGTTTCGTTTATTTTTATCCGTCTCAGGGAATTTTTATTCCTTGAGGCAGTTCTTATTTATTTTCTTTCAGTGTTGTTTATGCCTAGGTCAGACAATTTTGAGTTAGTTTCAGCTGATTCAGAGCCAGAGAGACTGTTCAGGCATAGACTCCGTCTGTAGAGAAAATCACGAAAAGAAGACTTGAGTACTTTCGAGCCAGAGCTACATCACTCTCTTTTCGAAGAAGACAGTCCATTTTCACCAGTAAAGATGCCAAAACTTTCTAGTCATTCAGTGCCTAAAGCAATCTCGATTCCAAAGGGTTTCAATCTCCAGACTGAGGATGGGAATACATTTGACATCCATCCTTCTTACATCAATCTGGTGGAGAGAAACCTTTATAGAGGTGTGGCAGGTGAAGACCCGAGGAAGCACATGGAGGTCTTTACAGATTACTGTTCTACTATCCCCGCCACTAAGAGGGTAACTCAGGACAAGATTAAGGAGGTTCTATTTCCTTTCTCTTTGACTGACTCAGCCAGCGAGTGGCTGACTGACTTGGACCGCACAACTGCAGGAGTTACGGATTGGGAGTCTCTTGCTCTTGCCTTTTACAAGAGAGATTTCCCTCCCTGGCGCACCAATCTGCTGAGGGCCAAGATTACCAGTTTCAGGCAGGCTCCCGATGAGACTTTATATGAAGCGTGGTCACGATTCAAGAAGTTGGTGAGGTCTATTCCTCATCATGGCTTTGACCCATGGTTTATAGCTAATCAGTTCTACAATGGGCTGTATGACGACCACAGAGCCATACTTGATGCGGCATCTAATGGGAGATTCGAGGAAAATACAGATGATGATAAGGGATGCATGGGCCCTTAATGAAGAGATAGCTAATCACAGTGCTGAGTATGGAAACCCGAGGGATAGCATAAGAACAGTTCATGCAGTAGATAAGCAAGTTGTGCCTCAGCTGGAAGCCATGAATGCTAGATTTGACAAGTTGGAGTTACAAGCTGCTGGGGAGCCTCAGACGGTCCATGTTCTTACTAGAAGGGAGACCGTCACATGTGAGAGGTGTGGGAGCAATGATGGTCACACTGCTGTTGGCTGTCTTGTGGAGAAGGAACAAGTCCTTGCCTTTCAACAATATAGGCAAGGAGGGGGTTCCTATTACAACAACCAAGGGGCAGTCCATCCCAATTTGAGGTGGACTAGTCAAAATGTGCTCAATCCTACCCCTCCTCCGCACCAGCAGCAGCCGTATGTTCTTCCACATAAGAATCAACAAGGCTTTCAGAAGCCTCCTTCCTTCCCTCCTCCCAATCACGGTGCATCATCTTCCGGTGGGGTGAGTGAAATAGGTGAGCTTAAGCCTATGTTGCAATCCTTTACAAAGCAGTGGCAGCTGAGTGATCAACAGAAAGATACGTCCATTAAGGCACTTGAAACTCAAGTTGCCCAATTAGCCACGAATCAATCCACAAGAAAGCAGGGTCAACTACCGACTCAAAATGAGAAGAATCCACATGAGACGGTAAATTTAATCAATTTGAGAAGCGGTCGTTCATATGAGGGACCGGAAGTGTTGAAATCGGACGAGGAAGGCTATAACTGATGGTGAACAGCGTTCTGGCGAAGAAAATGAGCTGACGGCTAAGAAAGTGCTCGATCGACTGGTTTTTGGAGGTCGATCGAGCAGTTTTAATGATCAAGGTACTCGATCGAGTGGTTTTTCTACTCGATCGAGTGAACAGGAAAAGCAGACTGCTCGATCGAGTGAAAATTCCACTCGATCGAGTGAATATATTGAAGAAACCACTCGATCGAATGGGCATTTTGGTCGATCGAGTAGTTTGGATGACGGGAAGCTTGATCGAGAGCCTGCTAGTGCTCGATTAAGCGATAAATCACCATAAAGACCTCGTTCGAGAGGTAAGAAGCGTCCAAAGGATACAGAGCTTGCTCCGGGTGATACATTGGAAGAGAGAAACAAGGGACTCGAGATACCCATCACGGTTCCCTTCCCGAGGCGTCTGTAGAGTACTAAAGCTAATCAACAATTCGGCAAATTTGTCGAACTTCTGATAAGCTTAGAAGTCACTGTGCCATTCACCGAATTGCTGACAAAGGTACCCTCTTACCTTAAATTTATGAAAGAAATTTTAACGCATAAGAGGCATATTAGTGATAATGAGACAGTAGCTTTGACTGAGGTGGGGTCAGCCCTATTTCAAAATAAGTTACCTCCCAAACAGTCATATCCGGGTAGTTTTTCAATTCCGTGTCATATCGGTACCCATTTGATTGATAACGCGTTATGCAATCTTGGCGCTAGCGTGAGTGTCTTACCGTTGTCTCTGGCTAAGAGACTTGGTTTGACAAAGCTGAGTTGCACAAACATGACTGTCCAGATCGCCGACCATAGTATATCACGGCCACTAGGTATAATAGAAGACATACCTGTTCAGATCGGGAGGTTCTTTATTCCCGTTGACTTCGTTGTTTTAGACATCCCCGAAGATGCACACACCCCTATTACTTTAGGGAGACCATTTTTGTCCACTGCCCGTGCAGTAATAGACGTCGGGTGTAAGACGTTGACTTTTCAGGTAGGGGACGAGGAGCTGATATTCCATCGGTCTAAGTTCCGGAGGGCTTCCATACAAGCTCAGCCTTGCAATGCCCTCTCTTCTATTGACCCTATTATTGACACTCCAGATGAAAATTTGGAGTATTGTGCTGCTATTGTTACCCCTCCGCCTCGTTGAGAGCAAAAAGGAGGAAAGTTAAATCATTTTTTCTTTTGCGGTACATATGAAAGCAATGAAGGAGTTGTCAAAGGACAGTGTGCAATTAATGTCAATCAAATTGGAAGTGAGGATGCTAAAGACGATGATAGAGGAGCAAGGATGAGGAAAGTTCGTGCATATGTGGATGTGAACTATTCCCCTCCTAGAGAATTAAACGATTCAAATTCAAGCTCATGGAAGTTGAAGAGGACAATCAATGTTGCTGAGATGACGTCCTCCAGTCAGGAGCCCTTCAAGGGGCTACTGGATTGCATTGGGAAGTGAGCGGGGAAATGCCCCGTGTAACACCTTGTAAAAACAATTTTTAAATTTCCGTTGAATTTCTTTTATTTCTTTTAATTAGGACAATTAGATTTTTAGACAGTTTTTAGCATAGATTTAAGACTATAGACTGTTCTTATAAGTATTTGGTATTTTGGGATATTTTTGCACGTGTTTTTATGCAGGTTTGGGGAATTTTTACGCATTTCAAAGGAAGAAATGACGAATCAAAGAGCTTACACGAGAAAAGAACTCGATCCGAGTGAATTGTGGCTGATCGAGTGCTTATTTTTCATTCGATCGAGTAAAGCACATAAGGGGAGTTCTCGACCGAGTAGAATTCTACTCGATCGAGTAGGTGAAGCATCAAAGTCCTCGATCGAGTAGTTTTAAACAACTCGATCGAGTGAATTCGCAGAAGACGCAGGGAGTTTCTTCCTTAAACTCTTTTGTTTTGATTCTAATTTCATTTATCACCTAATTTTCGTATCTCTTCCCCTAATTGCGATCAAAACTCCCCCAAACCCCCATTTTAATTGCTCAAATACCAAATCCATCACCTACATTCTCTTGCTTGCTAATTAATCTTTCAAAGCCCTCTATTTTCCCCTTGATTTGTGCTTGTTTTCACGGTTTTAAAGCGGGTTTAGGGTTCGCGATTTTTAGATCGAAAAATCGCCTCTTTTGCTTGATTAATTGAAGATTAATTGCAATTTGTAGGATTTCTATCATCAAGTATGTAATTTCTTCACCTCATTGCATTTCAATTTAATTATTTTTGCAGTTTTATGAGGTAATTCGAAATTAGGGTTCGAAATTCACTGTGCAGTCGATTTTCCAACTTTAAATGTCATTATTGGCCTTTACTTGTTTTGCTTGATGATCATTCCCGCTTCCTCATTGCTTTAACATGCTTCAATTCGAATTTTACGCAAAAAATTTGCGATATGGGTTCGGGACAGTCGAAATTTTTGACTGTCATTATGGTTCTTGTTGCTGTAATTTGCCTAGTAACTTCATTGTTGCTTAAATGCTGCTGTTGTAACCTGAGATCCCGCCCCTATCGCCCTTTGCTTGTTGTTATTCAAAAAATTTGAGGAATTGTTGGGAATTTTGTGCTGTAGGTCGAAATTTTTCGACTGGTAGAGGAGTTTTCAGGTCATGCTTTTATCATGCTGTTTAGCCACTGTTAGCCGCTGTTTTTCTTATCATATCCTCTACCCCTTGTTTACAAGATGGAGTCTAGCTCACTACCTTCCACCAGCTCGTCTTCTAGCCCATCCTTGTCTGAGACGGTGGCCCCTGCTGTTGCCACTGCCTCCGCTTTAGTTAGTACCGCAGCCCCTGTTTTCCTAGTTTCAGCTGCCGGTACGGTCTTTACTCACTAGCTCTGCTGCTAGCTCGATTTCGCCGCCACTTCGTTACGGCCACCACCACTGCTAGCCTTTCTTCGTCAGTGGTGGCCACAGCAGCCTCTACTTCTACTCCATCCACTGTTTTCACACCTGTGGCGGACTCGCCTGCAGCTGCAGCTGCCTTTAGAGCAGCCCTGGTTCCTCACACCGTCACTGCACGGGCTTCTACTTTGGGTACCAGAGACCGGGGCCGAGGTCGTGGGCGTTACCGTTCTACGTCAGCTCCCGCTACTTCCACTTCTGCTGCTCCTTGTACCTCAGCTGCTGCTCCTTCTACTTCTGGCACGGTCACAGTCCGAGGGGACACCTCCCTCGACTCTCACCCAGACTATCCGCAGGTAATTTTTGTTAACGCTTAACATCGTAAGAAGTTTTATCACCTGCTAGGCTGCGAGTTTGTACCTTCCCGATTTTTAGATAAATCGGCACTTGAGAGACTCGGCATTTACGAGTCGGTTTGTGATTTACTACGGGGCACGGGGATGGCCGGACTCATCACTATGAGCGGCCGTACCTTTCTGGAGCTGAGCCTTGAGTTTCTCAGCTCCTTCACCTTCTCCTCCGGGGCACACGATGCTGACCCCACTAGTTCTTCAGTGTCTTTCCTGTTGTTTAACCGGACTTTTCCGATGACTTTGGAGGAGTTTGGTAGGAGACTTGGCCTATCCTCTACGAGCGAGACTACACCCCCTAGGAGGGTCTTTCGTCAGCTCTGGCGGACCTTGGCCCATACCACTTTTACCGAGCGAAAGCTCACTCAGGTCCACCTCTCCCCTGTCCGTTATTTTCTTAGGTTGATGGCGAGCACCATCTTCGGGCGAAAGGAGCCGAACAACATCACAAACACCGAGCTCTCCATCCTGGGCGGTTACCTGAACGTTGACTGTGAGGGTCCTTTTACCCTCAACATAGCTTACTTGACCGCCCAAGATTTCTGAGCCAGTGGGCCGGAAGGAGACGGATCTATTACTGCGGTGGCATAGCCACCATTCTTGCCCGTTCCTTCTTCCCCGTTTGGCCTCGTGACTTGCGCACCTCGAGGGAGAGAGGCTACCGAGTCCGGATGCCATGCTTTCTCGGATTGGCCGACCCCGGACTACTACGGACATGGAAGATAGACGGCTTCCTGTCTGTAGACTTACCTTGTGACACTCTCCCCCGTCTAGCCCCTTTGCCTACTGTTGCTAGGGACGCCCGACTTCCACCACTGCCTGACCTTCACCTTCCACTCCGACCACCTCCCACTGTACCCGCCGCCAAGAAGCGGCATCGAGTTGAGACTGGAGAGGGGTCCACACCTTCAGGGAGTACCCAGCCTTCCACGGCTACTCCCATCCCGACCCCTACTCCCACTACTACTACCACTCCTACTCCCACTCCCACCGACCAGACCCAGGCACAACCGGTCCTACCGGCCACTTTCGTACCACCTCCACCCTTTGTGGCGTCTGCGGTCATGGACCAAGGGCGCCATGATAGTTTGTTGCTTGAGATTGCAGAGCGACAGGCTCGTATGGAGAGAGACTTAGCTCTTACCTTACACCCTTTGTACGAGTACCACTTGAGGCGACACCGTCCGATTCTAGAGGGTTGGCCACACCCTTCCTTCTTCCGGTACCCAGCTAAGGGGTACCCGGAGTCTGCTGGGGAGGAGGACGAGGACAAGGACCCCGAGGTGGCAGTGGAGAGAGCTCGAGCTGAGGAGCGGAGGAGGAGAAAGGAGGAAAGAGATCCTGAGTTCAGAGTGGAGGACGTTCGCGACAACGATGACGACGTTGACGAGTAGCTACTGGTCTACTCACTTCCCGATTTTAATTTGGTTTGGGAAGTTCGCATTTTGTATGTATTTCTTACTCTTTTATTTTGTCTCCTTTTTATTTATTGTTTTTATTTTCTTTTGGTTGTATATTCCCGTTCCCCTGTATATATTTGCTGGTGTATGCTGGAGGACAACGAGGGCGTCCGTTTTGGTTTGGGGAGGGTATTACATCCTTTTAAGTCTGCATTTGCATTTATTTTGCATTCACGTTTATTTTTCAGCTTTGCATTGTTTATTTATTTCATTAAAAATCAAAAATCTCATAAAAAATTAGAAAATTTAAAAAAATCCAGAAATTTCACGTTTATTTTTGCATATAGGTTGAGTCGGAACGGTAGATTTCCGTGATGAAAATGCACTATAACTTATCATTTTTACTTGAGCCTTGCACTTCTTTTGATAGTTATTAGCTTTGTCATGCGTATAGTCTACGAGTTTCTGTTCAAATATAGATGACTGTTTAGACTTGACCTATAAATTGGCAACCTACTCTATAAATTCTGAGTTTTAGAGCCTTTAACTGGTGACATTTATGACCAGTTCATTAGGAATTGAGAGTAGTACTCCTTGCATAGCATGTTCATCATTTTTGCACTTTTATGACATTTAATTTCTTGTCAAATGCACATATTCGGGTTTGTGGTTGGTGTCACATGCAGGGAGGTGCTTGCAAATTTTCCCTTTCCTTATATTTTTCACCCATTTAGCTCCACATAAGCCAAAACTTGCCTTTTTGACCCATTAGTTACATCCCAAATTAAGCCTGTCTAGTTAAGCTAGTTTAGTATGTTCTTTTGTGGTATGATTTTCCGTCTGCAGTTTGGCTCGTATCTCATTGTATGGAGTTGGTGTAAATAGAGGAAGGAGGAAAAAGAGAAAAAAGAGGAAAAGAAACGTGAGAAAAGAAAAAATGAAAAAAAAATGAAAAATGAAAAAAAGAAAGCTGATCACGTGAGGAAAAGAGAAAAAAAAGAAAAGTTTGAAAAAGTTTGATTTGTTTGATTCGGTTCATTTAGACGGTGTTAAAAAAGGGAAGTTTGTGACCGTCTGACTCCTCCATTCTTATTCTATATTTTTGAGGAGATTGTGTTTGCGTTTAGTGAGCTGTGTGCCAAATGAAGGGCACTTGTACTTAGTTTTTCAGTCAGTTGAGATTCGGATGGTTTATTATGGTCCTGTTAGGAACTAGCTTGACGCTTTCACCTCCACAATACCATAACTTGTTTTGCCTTTTCTCACCTGAACCTCACTATTCCCATATTATTTGTAAGCCCTCGGCTGTGACGGACATTATTGGTTGGAGTGTGTGCATTAGTACTTGAATTGTCTTTCATTTTTGTTGCATGCATGCTATGTAGGTCGCAGTTAAGTGAGTAACTGTCTTTTCTTCTCTCTTGTACATATAACATTCACCCTTTGCTTCATGAGAGAAGAGTGACCACGAGAGAGTCCGATTTTGTTAGTCTTGCAAGGTCGATAGGTTGGCAATATTTCTGAACAGCTTATAACTCGTTTGCTTATTGACTGCCTAGCTTTAACTGTTAGTTTTTGTTGCATTAAATTGGCTCAAGTAGACAAGTTAAGATAGCTCTTAGTTATCATTTCCGTTCCATTAGTTGCATTTTAGTTTACTCGAGGACGAGTAAAGGTTCGGTTTCGGGAGATTTGATACGTGCATTTTGTATAGTCTTTTTAGCCTATTTCAGCGCGTATTTCTATGCATTTTTATATTGTTTTTATAGTATTTTGCCCCGAATTGGCTACTTTGGTTTGCTTTCTTCGTTTTGTAGAAATGAACGCGAAAGTAGTGGAATCGTACCCTTTTCTGTCCTTTTTGCATGCATTTAGAGGAGACGGGATTTTCCAGAGTGAGATACTGCATTGGACTGCGTGAAGGCACGGATTACGAGGCAGTCGGGCGTGGACTTGAGCTGATTTGAAGATAGAAGACTCGATCGAGCAGTTTTACCACTCGATCGAGTGGTTTTTACGTCCCCAGTTGGTCGATCGAGTAGTTTTCTACTCGATCCAGAAGTTGATGAAAATAGAGTTACTCGATCGAGTAACTATTCTACTCGATCGAGTAGATTATGCTGAGGTTTACTCGATCGAGTGGTTTCTACTGTTATGGGCTTTAATTAGCCCGTGAGTTGTTTTATTTCGTAAAACTTAATTATTTTCCTATTTAAGCACGCATTAGTTAGGTCATTAGGAAGAGATTTTATTCACTACTTAGCTTTTATCAAACTTTACTGCGTACTCTTTTTTCCCTCTTCACTGTAACCTTACTTTGGGATTTATTTTGCTTGGATTCGATTGTTCTTTACGCCGGATTCACACGATTGTAATCCTTTTATCTTCTCTTAATATTAATTAATCGTTGTTTGCTTTAATCATTTGTTTTACTTCGTGTATTCCTTTGCCCTAATTTACTCTTTATGCGATTTAATTATAGTTTTAATATGTTGAATGCTGGTAATTTATCTGCTGTTAGTTTTGATAGTTTAGTTAGCGATATGAGTAGCTAAATTTCTTGCATGTTGGGATTAGGGGATCTGCGGTAGGAATGTGACGATGTAGTAAATGAAATAGATGAATTAATTGTGAGATTCTGTCACCATAGCAATTTAATTGTATTCATCGACTTAGTTGAGTGCACGCTTCTGAGTTATTTCTTTAATCTGGCTAAAATTAATCCTAGATCGAAAGATTGGACCAAATAGGCCTGCTATGAACAGTAGACTACCCTGACGAGAATGAAAGTTAAGTTAGTGGTATTTTAGGATAGAAAGTGGACCGAAAGGACCTTTCCGTATCCGTCTCGCCTTAATTCGTCTGAGTTGTTTACAGCTGAGTCACTGGACTACCGTAGTGAACCGAATTCCCGACATGTTCCCTCTCTATCTGATAGTTTAATCCTATTTCTCTGCTTTACTGCTCTTGTCTCTACTTCTCTTCCCTTAAACTTCGTAGTTTAGAAAACCAATTCAAACAACTCCCCCCCCCATTTGTGACCAAATAGACGGACTTCTACAGATATCTTGCCTCCCTGTGGAGATCGGCCTGACTTCCCTAGCTATATAGTTAGTTTAGTTAGTTTATTTTTGATAGGTACACGATAGACGTATCAGACGTAAACACCGTTCGGGCTGGTACGGCTCGGCTATGTCCATGAAACAAACACAACTGGCAAACAGAGTACGAGGATGATACTCCTTCTGACGCGGCCCGTACAGATCTCACCTAATGGAAGCATAAGTAAGCCCATCTAACAACCTCCGATACTCCAACAATTTCTCCGCATTTTGAGCGAAGGGACCAACGGATCTCCAAGAACACGACCGAGGTTGAGTAGGGTCAATTACCGAAGGTGGACCGGGTCTGAACATAGGAAAATACTCATAGATCCACGATTGCAGCAAAGTCAAGCAACCACCAATAGTCTTCACACCAGCACGTGAAGCTGATGAGTAGTAATTTGTAGCATTTTACCCCTCATTTATACATTATTCCGACTCAATTTTGCGTGCTTAATTGTTTAAATAGCTCATTTTAATTACTAGTTTATAATAATTCGTCGTATTAGTTAAGTTTAATAATTAAGTCGGTTTTTGTATATTAATAATAAAATTATTATTTTATTAATGTGATACATAGGTGAGATGGAAAACAAGGCGGAAAATAAAGTAAAGCGGGTCAAGGCGGAGTCCGATGGAAAAATTGGGTTAAGAAAAGAAGAGAAATGGTAAACTTAGAAAGACAATTGCAATACAATTTGGGTCTTGTAGGGACTAAAGAAAAACAACAAAAACTGAAAGTCAATCAATTGACTTTCATCATCTCCGTCCTGCAGTTCAGACCATCCACAATCCATTTTCGTCCCCTGTCTTCACCTCTTTCACCAGCCATCATCATCTCCATTTCATCATCATCAAAACCCGTTGCTCCTTCATTTCCATTCACCACACCATCATAATTCAATTCACCATTATCAATAACCCGACATTCATCATCATCTCAATGTCGTCATCATCAAAACCATCTGCTCCTCCATTTTCAACTCGACATCTGCGCACCTCCAGTCACCAACGCACCTACCTCCATCAAACCAGCATAAATCAACCATTCGAACCCATTTCGTACACACCACCATTCATCACCATTCACGACCAAACCCGCCATTACCACCATTCACCTCTGAACACCAGCAGCTCACCTCCCCTGCATCTCGCCTGAACAGAACAGCAGCAGCTGCAACTCCTCTCTGCAACCACCGTACCCATTAACCACCTTCACCACCATTTTCACTCCTCCTCCTTAAATCATCACCTCCATTAATCGACAACCAGCAGCCATGATCATGAGCAAATGAGCTTCTCCATCGTCATCACCAGACCTGCAATTCAAACCAGATTCAACCACCTGGAGCAGCCCAGAATTCCATCCTCGGACACCACCATCAGTCACAGTCACCATTGTCTCCATGATTCAACTAAAGTCAAAATCGAAACCGGGTCGATTTGAAGTCGATGCTGCTCCATGCCGGTGCCCCGGCAGTCGACACCCTATACCGGTAGGCACAACATCAATTTCCCCTTTTTTTTGTGAAAGTCTCGCTACCGGCATAGCAACCGGCAGCCGGCCTACCGGTATACGACTCGCAATCAACAATCTTGCATCAATTTTGTCCTCTCTACCGGTGCCCCGGCAGTCGACTGACCAGCAGAACACACACCCCACTTGATTTCTACTCTTTCTCAAAGGCCTCGCTGCCGGTGACCATGCCCGGCCGCCGGCCAACCGGCGCAAGTCCCCTGCTTCCGTTTTTGGCTTTGTCAATTAAACGATGCCTTTGTTTTGCGTACCAGGTGTAGATTGATTAGGTTATAATTATTATTATTATTATTATTATTATTATTATTATTATTATTATTATTATTATTATTATTATTATTATTATTATTATTATTATTATTATTATTATTATTATTATTATTATTATTATTATTATTAGAGTAAATTATAAATTACTCCCTTTTAAGTTCCACTTTTCTAAACTTACTCCCTTATAAGTTTATTTTAAAATTACTCCCTTAAGTTGCCCTCCGACCAAAAATTGCTAACAAACTAGTTCTAAACTAGTTCTCAGGTGAAAAAAATAAGTAAATGGACAAAATTGCCCTTCGAAAAAATTACCCTTCATCTTCTTCCTCATTCCTATATCCACCTTGCTACCATCGACCACCACATCACCGCACAAGCTCCACCACCATAACCCCAACAACCTCCCTCCCACTACCTGATGTACGATAATGCCCCCATCGCACGCGCCACCATCCTCATTTCAATTTGCCGACAATAAGCAGCACCTTGCTCCCTTCCCCACCTAACACACCGACGACTAACCCAAACACCAGCCCCATCATACGTCGGCATAAATTCAAAAAGTTAGATCTACAAAAAAAACGACGCACAATTTCAAAAAGCTAATATCTCCGACTACATCGGCAAAATTAAAGCCCAAAACTGGTTGCATTGACTCCGTGGCTGAGTCGTCGGCGACGTCGCTCACCGGATGTGGCTGTTATCGACAAAAAAAACGCAAATGGGTCGAGCGAGAACGGGGAGATAAGCGCTGATGGTGGAGTTTTCATGAGGAAGGAGAAAAGCGGGTCGGGTGTTGGAGAGGAAGGAGGGGGCGGTGGGCTGGTGGGCGATTGAGCGAGATAAGGAGGAAGATGGGTGATTTTAACATAGTGAAGGAATTTCAGGGGCATTTTCGTCATAAATTTAGAGAAATGGAGGGAAAATTCAAAAGGAGACGAAAATACTCACCAGAGTTGAAAAATGGTAGCAACTTTTGGCCTGAGGTCAACTTAAGAGAGTAATTTTAAAAAAGAAACTTATAAGGGAGTAATTTTAGAAAAGTGCAACTTAAAAGGGAGTAATTTATAATTTACTCTTATTATTATTAGTAGAAATTAGTAGAACTAGTATAAAAGACACACTTCACCTTAGAAAACACGCCACTACCTAAGCCTAGATTAGAATTAGACTAGAAGAGAATTAGGCCTTGTTCTTTCTGGCTTTTTAGAGCTGAACTGAACTGAATTGAACTGAATGGAGC
Organism: Silene latifolia; assembly: GCF_048544455.1. NCBI lineage: Eukaryota > Viridiplantae > Streptophyta > Magnoliopsida > Caryophyllales > Caryophyllaceae > Silene > Silene latifolia. The sequence continues at coordinate 22,275,190 of NC_133532.1, forward strand.
TGAGCTGAACTGAACTGAGCCAAATCGAATCGAATGGAATGAATCGAATCGAATCGAATCGAATCAATGAGTGAATCAATCGAATCGAATCGAATCGAATCGAATCAATAGAGTGAATGAACTAAATCGAATGAATAAAGCTGAATTGAGCTGAATTGAACTGAAATAATCATATTAATAATAATAATAGTATTCAATATTATTGTTATTATCAATTATAATATATTAATATTCATAGTATAATAGTAATACTAAAATTAATATTTATAAGAAAAAAATTATAATATTATATATGAATAATCATAAATTATAATAATGAAAAAATAGTATTTTTCTACTAATAATATTTTTAATAACAATAATAAATAATAAGGTCATATTAATAATGATATTAGTAAAATAATTGTTTAGAATAAAAACACTCAAGTAAGCGTTGCTCAAATTCAGGTCGAGTCAACGCCCTACTCTCATATGGCATCTCGAGCCTATGTTTGCTCTCTTTGGATGGATCTTTCACGTGTAACAAATGCCTCAGAGGGTATGCAAAAGGTCCTTCTCTGATGCCTTACGGTAATGGTGGATAGTCGGACCTTGCTTGAAGCTAAGGTCTCTGTGCCCTCTTGTAGTAGCTCAAGTAGTCTTACTTCTAGAGAGAGGAAGTTGTTGGTGAGAAGTTTTTACCATTGATTGGTGAATAATGAGATATTTATAGGTTTTATGTGTACCTCAAATGATGGTTTGGCAAGCACGGTTACCATATTCGCTATGAATACGCCTTACCGATTCGCGATTCGCTTATGGAAAATGTGTTACATGTATTTTCAGTAATCAACTTGATAGAATTCACTTTTAACGATTTGTGATTCGTAGGGTACCAAGCGAATTTGTAACCATGTTGGCAAGCGTGTTGACTTGTAAGACTTGAAGAAATTGGGTTGTATTTTGAAGATTTGAAGAAATTCATTCGTAGTTATTTGGGTTGTATTTTGAAGATTTGAAGAAATTCATTCTTCCATTATTATCCAAGCTTGTTCATTTCCTTTTAGTTGGTATAATTCTCATCCTTTGCTTACATTTACTTCATTAGTTTACATCTTTTATATTGGTTAATTGTTATTTACTCAAAGTTACAATCTTTATCATGTTTACCATGCTTGTTTGTATTTTGTTCGAAATTGTTGGTAATTTCTCACCCATGAACATGTGTGAGTAGTCTTATCTAAGGTCATGGGAGATCTTGGGTGATTAAAGGGGTAAAATTGGGTTATAAACATTTGAAATTGGGTAATTAATTGGTCTTACTCTTGTGCATATGAAGTGCTCGATGAAATGTTTGAACGAAAGTTTGAGTATTTTATTAGCATGTTTAACTTATCTTGGTGCATTATGCTATTGGATGGTTTTAGAAGTGTTTAATGGGATGCTTAAATAAAAGTTGTAGCCTTTCTTAGACATATTTGATCCATCTTGGTGCCTATGCTATTAGATAGTCTTTATGCATGATTGTGATGAGTTTGTCTCAACTAAGTGAAAGCTTGTTTGTAAACCCTTACTCCCATGCCTATGAAATGTTTGATGGATTGCTTAAATGAAAGTTTAAGTCTTTCATAATCATGTTTAGTCTATCCTAGGTCGAAAGACAATGGAAGGCTTATATGGCATGGCCGAGACGAGTTTTTCATGCTTGTTGGTTAGCTCTAATTGACTAAGAAATTAGGATCAATCATAGACCTTTATCATTACCCATTTCTTGTTAACAATCCTCTCTTCCCCGACTTACCCAAAGTGAACCCAAAGACCTTAGCTTCCATTCATTTGATTAGAAGAAATTTCATTTAGTTTAATTTTACATCTTATTTACATCTTAGTTTATAATTAATCAACCTCTTTTTTTTATTTGACTAAACTAAAGACTAAAACAAACTAAGTATCTAACACCCGCCATCTTTGTGTTCGACCCCGATTAAATACTACATTTTAATTGGGTTTTATAAATTGTTTTTGATTGGGAAGTGACGGCAAATCCCTACTATCAGAAGCCACACCCAACTGTCGGTACATGAAGGCTAGTACACCGGCTCCCCAAGCGTATTGGTGTACACAATCAGTATTAGTCACTAAGGGAAACAACTGAGGACGTAACCTATCACCTGATTTGTCGACAAAAAGTGTCGACCCCAACACCGCAGCCAAGAACCCCTGAGCAAAAACAACATCACAACTAGCTACCGCCATGTCACAAACTGCATCTACCAATATACCCCCACTCTTGTAAATAGAGGCCTTCTTAGTAGGGTTTAACGGCAACCTCAACTCGTTTGCTCACTTCGCAAATTAAAGAAGCCACAAACAAACATAAGGGGATCCGCCAACGTCCCGTCCGTACTCTCCACCTTACAACAGTTACCATCTACCCGAACACCTAACATCTGCGCAACATCATGAATGAGTATGGACATCTTCCCAAAAGGCATGTGAAAACTGTTGGTGTCGGGTTGCCATCTCTCAACGAAAGCAGAAATAAAGGGGCATGTTAAAATGCTCGGCCATGGAATCTAATAGGTGGGAAAGACCACTACCGTCATAAATAGTCTGAACGGCCGAAGGTAGTCGCCAGCAACTCAACAACCTCGTCTTACCAAACCGGTGGTAACCCGTCAAAACTGGTCGACCGACCTCATTAGGAGTCGGCCATAAGGTATTGGCAATGTGGCCCCCAAAGCTGGGAATCACATGGGGAAACTGAGGACAACCCGGAACAGGATCGGAAATCAACCAAGAGACATCCTTACCGGACTTCTTCATCTTCGGAGCCACGACACTACTAGAACTACCATCCGACATCCACTGAAAACGCCCCTCCTCATCCCGTCTACGGGGCACCCTACTCACTCGCTCCTCTTCCTCACCTATCTCATCACCAGACCGAACCACCTCTCCAATCGCTCCATGATCCACGATCGGGTACTACCATCTCCACCTCGGACTCAAACTGGAGCCCCTTTCGAGCTCGAACGCGTGACGGTCTTTTCCTCCACCGGCCATCTATTCAAAAAATAACAAAAACGCATTGATAACTTAAATTAATAAAACAAAAGAAATTATAAAAATAAGTTTAAGTAAATTAAAAAATTAAAATAAAACGAAATATCCCCGAACGGGGTTTATTAGTAATAATTAATTATTTTTTTTACGAAAACAAAACGAGACGGAAAAATAAGTTTATTTTAAAAAAAAAAACAATCGAGAAATTCAAAAAAAAAAACGAAAAAAAAAACACGAAAATGGGCTTGGACGAAGAACATTTTCGTCGAGGTCCAGGCCCAGACGAAAATGTTTTTCGTCCAAGACCCACACTGGACGAAGAACATTTTCGTCTGGGCCTGGATCAGGACGAAAATGTTCTTCGAAAATGTTCTTCGTCCCAGCCCAGGTATGTTTTTTTTTTTTTTTCGTTTTTTTTTTTGAATTTGTCGATTGTTTTTTTTTGCAAAACACGAGTAAATCCGATTCAAATCAAGGCATATATCCTAATTCCGTTTACAATAAAGGCATCTATCCTAATTCCGTCACAAATTTACAAACTAAGAAAATACTCAAAAAAAAAAATTTAATAACAAACAAATACCTTGTTGAATGTTTGAATTTGATGACGGAAATGATGTGGTTGAAATGGTTTTTTGTTGTTATGTGAGTCAGGTTTTTTTAAAAAAAAATTGGAAGTGTGAAAGGTTAATTTTTGAAGAATATGAAAAATATAAGGGGAAGTGTGAGGGAGGGGTAGTTTTGGAAGTTCATTAAAATTGTCGACGATAATTAGTAAATTGTCGAGGATCTTTAGCAGGCAGGTTTTGGGTTTATATTAGTTGATTGATAGGATGTGGATCACTTTTAGGGTTGGTGATCGGGTCACTTGGATAGGGTTAAGACATGTCGGTTTATACCGGGTTCGGTTTTCGTTAGGTCTAATTTGGTTTCGTCCAAAACTCGGTTGAATCTGTAGCACTAACATGTCCATTCGGTTTTCGGCCATGCTTAGGGCACGAAATTTGGCCCTCAACTCACATTGATTAAATAAGAGAAATTTAAAAAAATTTACAAACACAAATTATTCTATAAGGCGGTCACTTATAATAAGATCAGCTTATTAACTAAAAGCCCCAAAAACTCAATTAGTATTTCAAAAGGAAATAAAATACGACATTTGTCAATACTAACTTGTTAACATTTATCTTCCAAAATAGAAAGCCAGATCGCAAGGGGCCATCACTGATGTCACGGCCACTCCGGCCGCAGATGGCAACGACGTGCAATCCACCATACGCCTCCACTCAAATAGTTAACTCACCAATACATATTTAGCCTATAACATTTTGAAAATCAATTACAAAATTCAGTTGTTTGTGCCTTGGTGGTTGGCGATTTAGCAGCCGTCACAATGTTTATCGGGATCTTACCTTTAAGGTTTTAGTGATTGGGGGAGGGGAAGGAGATAAAGGGCCAAATATTCGTCATGAGGACGCCAATAGCAGAGACGGTATAGAAGGTGGTGACTGGTGATTGGTGCGGGCGTGCGTTGCAGAGACGGTGGAGAAGGTAGTGACTGGTGTGCTGATGTGTTGAGGATATAAGTTGCAAATGGATGACGTGGGCGGTGAGGGATAAGAGTTTCATTTCTTTTATTTCGTTTGGGTTTGTAATTCGTTTGTTGGGCTATTCTCTTCTAATGGGCTCGTACTATGCTATAGGACGGTCTTATAAGAGATTTGTCATTTCACAAATTGTTGTATGAGACGGTCTCGTAGCATAAGCTAAGCCCGTTAATTAAAGTCCAATACATTAAAAAAAGGAAAAAAGAAGGAGAATATTGTGAAACCAACTCCTTCCCCACGTCTACACTCTTCTAACTTCTTCAGTTTGTGTTTGCCCTTTATTGTCCTCTGATTACTCCATCGCAGTTATTGATACCGCCTCAGACGCGGACTACCCTCATGGCCTCTTCGGCTGCAAAGCCATGAAGTTATTGTTTAAAAAGATACGGTTTTCAAACTAAAATTAATAGTTTATTATCTACAAAATTTAGATGATAAAAATTAAGCAATATTATAAAATTGTACAAAAAGAAATGAAATAACGTCTCTTCATTATTACAAAAAGTTTTTAAGCTAAATTTAGAGGTTCTAGAGTTAAAAAATTTAGATGCTTTTTTTGAGTTAAAATTCAAAGTTGTCAACATAAATATGAGTATTCAAATTATAACAAAGGTTTCAATCCCAGGCATGCCCGGGTCATATCTTAATATTAACATTAATATAATTACCCGTATCATGTTAGTAGTTGATTCGAAATGCAAAGTCTTTAGAATCACAATATTTAAATTGCTACATAATTTACCGAATCTTAATTTTTTATAGAATATCTTATCGTGAATTATTAGCCATCAAAGTTGTAATTAACTTAACCCGAGCAAATTATCACACACATAAAACTACCATAAAATCTCATATGAAACCGGCCCACATATTAAACATATATATACGACCACTCATATTAGAATATCACAAATTCTCATTATAGACGGACACTATCCGTCTATACGTATAGACGGATACCATTTCTCCTCACAAAATACCCATTTGCCATAAAGTGGGATGCACATGTGGGGTGCCCCACCTTGTCCCCCCTACCCATTTTATTAGAGGTCTTTACCCGTCTATATGCCCCACCCGTCTATACCAAGACCTATTGTTAGAATATATGATCATCAAGAAAGTTTTCGATAATTGAGCTAGTCTTATGAGACGAGTTGTATTTATAACTTAAGAGTATCTAATAACACAATCTCTCGAATAACTATCGACAATCTTAAAAACTAAATGTATATAGATAATTTTATCGTGAACTATTTACCAAATGAGTTGTATTTAACTTAATAAGAGCAAAAACTGTTAAATACTCCTTAATCTTTCGTAGCTTCGACTTGTAGTATCTTTGGAATATAAATTGTTGAACCCTTAGATTGCTACTCAAACTCTATCTAAAGTTTAAGAAGTTCAAATTCTATCTCTCAATTATAATATGTATACGATACTGTCTTTTGGCTACTATTTTTAAGCTTAAGATTAAGTGACTTTCTACAACGACTATTTATCAATTCTCATGCATATTAGGTTATAAGTTCATTTCCGATTAATATCTACAACCCTTATAAATGTATGAAGTTTGGGACAACCCTTATAAATGTATGAAGTTTGGGAAAATGTTGCTTGTGAACAGTAGGCCAGTAACTTCCGTGCCTCACGCATGATGAACAACAATCTCAACTTTACCTCCTTCTCTCTTCATTTCTTACTTATTCTTTGTTCTTCTTCCTGCTACCCTAATCTTTCACTCTCCTTTTCTTTCCTGCTCACCTCTTCCTCTTTCATTCTCCTTCCATTTCGGTCTCGCCTCTTCCTTAATTCCCTCCCCATACCATAATTAATTTTTACAATACGATTAATCGTTTCATTTGCACACCGGTTTAACAGAGGTTAGTGGTTAATTTTGTTGGTATATTATTTCGTTTGTGGTTAGAAATTAATTGGGGTTGTGTCTTGTGATTCGATTTAGTGGTCTGGTTATTGTTCCGTTTTTCATTTGGGTGAATTGTTATGTATTGCGTTTTTCATAGCTGATTGATATCATTTGATGATTTCTTTTTTTTGTCTATTTGTTGATTTCGATTGCTTCATTGGTACGATTTTCATGGTGTTAATTGTTCATGTATTGCGTTTTTTTAGAGATGATTGATTGATTGCTTGATCTACATGTTCTGAGGGTCGTCTCAATTTCGTTTGTTCTATGTCTCCTTTATGAAGTTGGGTTTCTAAAGTTCTGTATAATTTCATTTGATCTATGTACCATCTGTGAATTATTTTTAGTTGACTTGTGGAGAGATGTCTATGATTGAAGGTCCTCACTGTCGAGCTGGAACTCTTGTATCATATCATTCGGATGACCTTTCTGGCCCATTTTATATGGTTAGATTTTCTTTCTTTCTGAATACATGTATTTCTGAAGCTGTGTGTATTTGTAATGCTCTTATTCTGATGTAGGTGTAAAACAGTTGCTTCCAAATTTATATGCTTAACTTAAACTTTGAGTCTTGAATGAGACAGTTTTACATGTGCTCCTCATTTAACCGTTGGGTTAATGAGTCGATCTGACATAGTACATCTAATATTGCTTTATTTATAGTTTTTTTTAGAATTAATTTTGCTGCAGTCTTTGCATTCTATTGTTTCCTCTCTGGTCGTTGTCTATGTGCTCACTTTAAATCTCTCGTAAAGCTGTACCTTGATGTCTCTAGAGACGCAATATTCAGTCTTTGGCGCTTCTTAGCCTCTACTGATTGAGTTGGTGCCTTCTTGGGACAAGCATATAGAAAAGCTCCCTATTATCTATAATATATCTCCCGATATGGGAAATGTGAGTCATATGATGATTATGATGTGTATTTTGCAGTCCTTAGAATGCAGTTTAGAATTGTGTGTTGGACTTGTCTTTTCCTATGATGCTCGGACTCGGGTATGAGGATCTAATACGGGTTCGGATCCCAGTGCCGGATCCTTTAAATCTCAAAATCAAGGACTTGAAGACACTTTTCGAAGGATCCAAAAATCCCAGTTGGGGCTCGGCTAATTTCTGCTGACCTGTTTGTTCAGCTTGTAAATTTCATTTTATTCTGGATTTGTCTGTACTATATTCTTTTTATCGTATCCTCTGACTCCTTTTGGAGTGTTTAAACTGTTGATAATCTGGTTGATTAAATAGTCTCAAATTCGGGGAAATGTTGCTGTAAACTATAATACCATTTATGCCTGGTTTATCTCCCGGTATCTGTTTCCTGATTCTGATTCCGTTTCTGTTAATGTTAAGAAATGATTAGCCTACCAGCAGTGGAGTGTTGGCCTTTCTCATAGACAGTAGTGATTATCTGTGCAGTTTGCACTTCTTTTGTTGGCTATATGACCTAAATTTTGGAGTCGCTTCAGAAATCAGTGCAGCTACTGAACGTCGCCCACATTCCGCAGCTCGTTGATTTCCAGAGGCAAGATTCTTTAGAGGTTTGTAGTTTGTATTATGCTACTTCTAATTACTCCGTCATGTCTGAATTAGTTCTGTACGCAATTTATTTCCGGCCTTCTCAACCGTGTCTTTAGGTTTTATTTTTCTGCAAATCTTTACAGTAAAATTGCAGTGCTTAAAATGGAGGTACCGTGGGACATTAGGTCTCAGGGTTCGAATACCCCATTCCTTTTTATAGTTTTATTCCACCTACCTCTGTATACATCTAATCCGAACCACCGCACCTTTCAGTTCAGCCACCCCACTCTCTGAAAAACTATGAGATGAAGGGTTTCATAAGACATTCATTTCAGTGAAGAAAGAATTATCTAATTTATAAAGCGAGTACTTACTTGATCAAACATTCATACTTGTTAGATTTTGACATGAAATATTCGAGTCAATCTTAGGAAAGATTTAATAATACTGATTGTGAGGATGATGATATGAAATAGGTAGAATGCTTTTAACTTCATTCATCGTGTTTGGCTAATTTGATGAATTGTGATTATCCAGGTATCCGTTCTTACATATTATACACCCTAAAATCATTTTCTATAAACTTCATTGCAGGTTATGAACCTCAGGAGGGCGAGTTTGATTAGAGTTCATTATGTTACTTGCCAACTCAAATAACCATCCAAATCCAAGCAGCACTTAGTTCTGTACGAGAGTTGCCCAATAAGTGTGCTGTTTTGTCAAAAGTATGGGTAAGTATCCTCTCCAACCCTTTAATTATTTCAATTAGTGATCTGCTTCGTTGTTGCAGATTGACGCTTAATTAGCAAAAGTCATTGCATTCTTGTAATTAATTAAGTACTATCAGACAACTCAAAAGGTCAAGTTGCATATTGTATTTGGTGTTGGTTGTATGGTAAGTTGTTGCTCACTTTACAATGGTATATTATCTTTGCATTTGTCGAGTTACTCTGAATATTAATAACGATCTTTCCTTTAGGAAAGCAGTACTCAATAGTGATCTAAAGTCTAAACAGCTGTAAGGTGTTGTTTGTGCTATTTTGTGCTCTCACTTATGTTCATAAAACTGTTTTCGTTAATAGATTTATGGCACTTTTCCTTGGGTAAAGTAAACTTCACTTTCAGATATTCGCAAGTGGTCTTCTGTCCAAACTAGAAATAATATTGATGATAACTTCGTTAGTCACCACACTGTTTTTGTTGCTTTCAAATCAGTGAGAAGCAAATCAAAATTTGCACAAAATTCTAAGATCCAAAAACTTTTAAAATGCAACTAGCCCTTCTCCTTCAATGCACAGTCATCTCAATGACTCGCTCCGGTTCAGTTCCAATGATCTCCAGTTCATTCATCTTTCTCATTTTGTTATTTATTTTATTCTTCACTTGATTTTTATGATTGTTACCTACTAATCCGGCCTATTTGTTTGATTAAGATAGAGTCCAGGCGTCCTCCGGATACAAATGCTTCTTATATTTGGATACCAGTGGCAAGCGACGACGGAAACAAGGCCCTTCGATGCTGGAAGCAGTCATAAACAGACGGTGATGATCTGAGTAAGTATTTCTTTCTCTTTTTATTTTCTATTGCTTTACGGTTGACATATTTGTTTGTTGAACAATAGATTAAAGCCAACGAACAATGACAAAGGATAATTTCATTTGACCTATGTACCATCTGTGAATTATTTGTTTATAGACCCTCCTTTGTCATTGTTCGTTGGCTTTAATTTATTTGATTTAGGATTTCAATTCTAAGGTGAAGGGCTACACCCAATTGATGATTGTTCGGTTTTGATGTTATCTTTGATCGTTTTTAAAATATGTGATGAAGTTGGAGAGAGCGATCGATAACATAGAGGGTCGTGAATCTATTTATTTGTAATCGTGAGAGTGTATAATTTCTTGCTCCCTTGCTTACTTCTTAATATTTACGACAAAATTTCACTTGTGTATGTTTTTTTGGTTGATTTATTGAGCCTTGTGCCTTATGACTTATTGTTGTTTTGTAATAGGCTGAGGAATACACAATCGCATTAGGAGCATAAGTCAATTCCATTCAAAGATCAAGCTCGAGTTTCGCTCTTATATCCGAAAAGCAAGACTCGGAATTGAAGTTGCGAAGTAATGAAAAGTTCTTCAGGTACTTTCAATGAGTTTGGGTGCTTAGTTTCGATAAAATGTAATGAAAAGCCATAATGTGAAATATATTAGGCAAAGTCGACATCTTTAGCCTCCAAGAGTTACGTGCATTTTTAAGGTAGGAAGGTCTTTCATGTTTTTAAGTTGCACACAATGTGATTCATTTTAGTCAATATCAAATCAAATTACAACAAAATTAAAACAAAACACTCTAAATTGATTTTGAAAAGGATAGGATGTACCTCAATAAAAATTGGGAGAACGTATGGAATTCATTTGAAAAGACGGGATCCATTTTAGTGAATAGATGGTAAATCTGAGATGGAATACTTTACCCAGTTGAGTTGAACGCTAAAGGTGTGCAGAATTAAAGAAGAATTAGCTTAGAATTCAGAAAAAGAATAGATACCACCCAGATGAGTGAGTAATGAGTTAATTAAGTAGTAGTGCTAAATGGTGAATGTATATCTAGAATACTTGTGCATATTTTGATGTACTTAATCCCTTTTGGTGTGAGTGTTTACTGTTTGGGACGGGAGTAGAAGAATAATTCACGATATGGAGATCCGAGTTGCGGATCGGAAATACCTGATTCTAAGCATTGAGCTAGCTATGGGAGAGGAACAAATTTGTGGTGTCAAGGACATTGAAAGGGCAAGTAGATTACCTTACATTAGCTTCGAGTTGTGTGCGGCTTTACGACATAATGTAGTATGGAGTACATGATATTTTGATTTTACCTCACTGAGATTTATGTGTTTGACACTTTGCCGACTATGACTTCTACCTTCCTATAGGGATCGTTTATGTAATGCTCCTTTTCTTAGGGACCAATACTTTTGTTTTCTTTACTGCTTACTTCATTTTCAATTGACGAGCTATTTGATTGAATTTGACTGAAGCTTTATGAAAACGTCTGTGCTTGGCAGTTTATACTATGAGTGTCGTTCTCTTTGGCTTTTAAAACTACTCCCTCAAACTGAAGCCAAGATTAACATTAATGATTAAATGGAGTTTCCATGTGCGTTTTAATTTTGTGTTGGTCAAGTTATTTGTCCATGCACATTAGTAGTTGGAGGAGTTTGACAGTTTGATCCAACTTCGTTTTTTCTCCGAGTGGCTTTGATTGGATTTTTTAGTAGAGCCAACTATAGCAGATCTCGAGATTATACTAATTTTTTTGACGGAAATAGACCTCAAATTTATACAGAGTAGTAAAAACTTGGTTAAATGGAAATGATTAGTGCAAAGTGTTGACTTCGGAGAAAAGATCTAAATGCCTACTTAAAACATAACATTCAGCAATCTTCGATAAGATTTGGTCGGAAAATAGGCTAGAGGTCCTATTTTTTCTTGTCTTAGGCTGAAGTAGTCGTTTACTTTGTGTAGGCATATTTGTGTTGGTTTTTCAGTTAAGTCTTTCTTAAGACGGTACTATCCTTCTTAAGCTTAAGATGGGTCAATACATACCACTTGGTAAGGCCATATTTCACTTTCTTACTCAGATACGAGATATAATTAGTCATGTTCAAACAAGTTGACTTCCCATTTATAGGAAAGAAATATCATCAGTTGTGTACTTGTGTTCCAAGGGATTTAAATAAATTCTTCTTTGGCCAGGAAAAATTTTTTTGTTCCAGTTTATTATACGTATGTATTGATATCTCTCTACACAGTTTCTAATTCTATGTACTTTTAACATATGAATGTTTATTATAGTGAGATGTACTTTTTCTTTAGATTTTTTTTCCTTCCTAGATTAATGCAGTACTACTTCATTTTTGGTTTGGTGTATGTATGGTAGGACAGCCATCGGGTTCATCGAACAATTGGCAAACATGGCTCACTGAGGATAATTATAGGGTACCTAGAGACTACAGGAGTGCAAATAATGAAGGATCGAGAGGAACAAAATGCATTCGGAATGAAGAGCTAGAGTTTTTTTTCTTTGTTAGTTGGGGTAAAGCATTAGACGATGGCCGCCTTTAACATGAACTGGTTACTCCGAGATGTCATTTATTTTCAGAAGCCTCTTTTTCTATCTATATATATTGTAGGGAAAGTCGCCCCATATTTGCACATTTGTGATATCTTAATTATATTGCTCAACAGTGTGTAAATCTATTAAGTTTGTATCTAATGTTTTTTTTTATCTGCAATTGGAAAGTACTTTAAGGTACGGAGTAAAGGCTTTATTTATGCTAGCCTAATCACATCAACAAAGCGTCTTGCTTGTGACGGGTTAATCCCGTCACAAGCTGAAGACCTCTCATAAAAAGGGAGATGGGACAAGGTGGGGCAAGACCTACGCTTCTCACTCACCTCTCAAATGGATATTTTGTGAGAAAATGGTATCGTCACAAGTTTGTGACGGATATCGTAAATCTTCAATGAGCTTTTGTGTCACATCAAATGCTTCAGCCTAAACCACTGCTTCTTACATCTGCTTATACTACAAACATCTAGGGCTTTCCAGATGAGATCAGAGTCATCATTAGTAGACCGATAATAATATATGGGAATGGAGATGATAATCAACCTGATGGATAGAAAGAGATGAAAATGAGAAGTGGGGAGTGGCAATGGAAAGAGAATAAGGAGGTTGTGAGGCAACGACTAGGGGAAAAGGAAGGAGGAGAACGGAAAAGCGATAACAATATATGAGAATGGAGATGATAATCAACCTGCTGGAAAGTTCGAGAATTCCAAATTCGAATAGTACCATGGTCAATGTGTTAATTTCCAGATTTTGAAGAACCATGGTCAATGTGAAAAAACTAATTTTTCAATTGTTTTAATTTCATATCTCTATTCAATGATCGACGTTAAGTGCATCAAAGTTAATCTCCGTGTATTATTAATGTTAATTCTCACTCATTCACTCGATTATGAGAATTCCGTACGAGACTTCAGTATTTTTAGATTTTAAGTAACATACTAACATAGAACAATGAACCGGGAGAAAAAGAGATGTTCCGTTCGACTAAAAATGATTACAAAACTTCACAACGAATATGACAACTATTTAATTACGACATACGCATCTGTTTGTAAAAGGTCATTACGGTGCTTTTACTATGGATTATACAAAAATAATTCTGTTATGTAGTTTCTTAGTGTAGCAGATGCTTTGCTTTGGGACACACGTGAGTATCTGTATTACCAAATATGTCAAGACGAAATATATAGAGTGTGTCTAAATCTACAACAGAGTAAACAACATGGTACATTAAGGAGGCCGCAGTTAACATTAGACGTAAACAGAATAGCTTCGACAACAAAACAAAACGCGTCTTGGATCTCCGCGCGTGTTAATTAAAAGAGTGAAAAGAGTATCTACAAAACAAAAACAGTAATGATAAAATGATGGAATTCCTCTCCGGTATAGTTTTTTTTAGTTGAAATGAGTGCATTATGTTGTGAGAATCAAACCCCCAACTTTATAATTGGGGTAAGAGAGCTCTTACCACTTGAGTTGACTTTTATTCTCTCTCGTGTAAAGTTAATAACACAAGATATATCAGTATATGTATTATGAACTATTGGGAAAAGTCCCAAAAAATGATCATCTAAGACTAATCTTCTTCTCCAACTATTAGGTTATGTTATATGGAGAATTTTGATTCCCGACATTGGAATCCCAAAACCCGTGTATTATACAATTCAAATTGAGTCATTCGGGAGGTCGCAACGGACCCTGTTTCTTTTTCTCCTGGTTTTTCTATCAAGTGCCCGAGGTCATTTCAGGATTTAACTTATTCGATTTAAGCCTCAAATAACGAGCATTAATTCCCTTTTCTTGACTACCTGTGGTTTCACGAATGCTGGTTTATCGCATACTGACACCCCTAAATATCTTCCGTTTCTCCTCAAACTTTGTTTGGCCGCTTTATCTGACCCGAGAAACTTTCTCTGTGATTTATGGAGAATTTCATTCCGAGACCCTGAAATCCAGAAAAACCGTGTATTATACACTTCAAGTTAAGCCCTTCGGGAGGTCGTACCGGACCCTGTTTTTTTTCTCATGGTTTTTCTATCAGGTGTACAAGGTCATTTCAGAATATAACTTATTCTATTTCAGCCTCAAATAACGATTATTAATCACTTTTTCACAATTATTCGAGGTTCTACAAATGCTGGTTTATCCCATACTGACACCCCCAAATGTCCTCCGTTTTTTCTTAAAATTTGGTGTTGCCGCTTTATCTGACCCAAGCAACTTTCTATGTGATTTCCGGAGAATTTCGTTTCGAGACCCTGAAATTCCGAAAAATCGGGCATTATACCCTTCAAATTGATTGAGCCGTTCGGGAGGTTGTACCAGACCCTGTTTCTTTTTCTCCTAGTTTTCTATCAGGAGTCCGAGGTCATTTCAGGATTTTACTTATTCGATTTCAGCCTCAAATAACGAGTAATAATCCATTATTCACGATTACCTCAGGTTCCACGAATATTGGTTTATCGTATACCGCCACCCCCAAATGTCCTCCGTTTATCCGCAAATTCTATGTGGCCGCTTTATCTCACCTGAAAGACTTTCTTTGAAATTTTCGGAGAATTTCGTTTCGAGACCCTGGAATCCCGAAAAACCGTGTCTTATATACACTTCAAATTGAGCCATTCTGGAGGTCGTACCGGACCCTGTTTCTTTTTCTTTTGGTTTTCTATCAGGTGTCCGAGGTCATTTCAGGATTTAACTTATTCAATTTCTGTAATACTACGGTTTTATGAGTCTCTGGGTACTCTATCGAGTAGGCCTTACTCTGTCGAGTAAGGGTGTGTTGCGTTTTAAAATAGTTTCTGACCTGTTGGGTACTCGATCGAGTAACGTAGATACTCGATCGAGTAAGGGGGCACTCGATCGAGTACCTTAGCTACTCGATCGAGTAAGCCCATTGGGAATGATTTGACGGGTTTTGCTAATAACGCGAGTTCGATATAAAAGGTTTCCGTCAGTTTATTTAATCACTTTTAACCTTTCTAAACCCTTCAAAAGAAAAAGGAGTTACGTAGTTCTCTCTCCTCGCGTTGTTGGCAAATCCCCAAGGCTAGGAGTGTCGGTTCATCTTGTTCTTTGCATCATAGTGTTCCTTGCGTCAAGGGTAAGATCTACGTACCAATTTTATACTGTTTCTTTGAGTTTGTTTAAAACCCTAATTGGGTAGATTTGGGGGTTTTGGGACGGTTATGTTGATTAGGTGATAATTGTATGATTATGTGTATAGGAGAAGGGTTCGTAGAGGAAAGGTTTTGAGACAACTGCTAGATCGTCGATGTTTGTGTTGCATTCAGTGTAGGGTTTCCTACTCGCATTAATTACATAATGTATGGTGATTGTGCTGTAGTTAGTGATTGTTGATTGATTCAGACAGTTGTGATTGTATATTGTTGATTGATTCAGACGGTTGTGATTGTATATGATTGATTGATTCAGACGGTTGTTGATTGTTGTTGATGGATGTGATTGTTTGTCTCTAGTTCTCGAGATGCGTTCTCGGCTGAGTGGAGTCACTTGCGGGAGTGGCTTCACGCCCTAGTTTCGCCCTCCGTGGAACCCGCCACGGGAGGGGATGTGCACATTAATGGGACAGGGTTATCGCTCGGTATGATGAGCGGGGCTTAGGTGGGAACAATTTGCGGTCCCCCATCGCGGGTGGTCCAGTGGACAGTCGGTGACGGAGATTGATTGGAGTGGGTGTGATTGTGTGTGTGACTGTTTGAGCTATGTTGTTTGTTGTGTTGTTGGATCATATAAATTGTGTGATTAGTACTGACCCCGTTTAAATGTTTTAAAAACTGTGGTGATCCATTCGGGGGTGGTGAGCAGTTATTGAGCAGGTATGAGACGATGTGTATGAGATAGCTAGGATGAGTCACCACGTTGCAGTTTAGAAGTCTTCCGCTGTGTCTGACGCTTGATAGTATTTTGATAGTAGATAGTTTTGAGAACTTGTATTTCCTTTTAACAGTTTTGGTTTTGAACATGTAATCACTTAAACTGTAATTACTTTTAAAGTACGTTTCTTTATTGTCTTATGATATTCATTGCCTCGGGCAACCGAGATGGTAGTATCCTTATACCTGAGTGGTCCTGGTAAGGCACTTGGAGTATGGGGGTGTTACAATTTCAGCCTCAAATAACGAAAATTAATCAAATTTTCATGAATATCCGAGGTTACACGAATGTTGGTTTATCGCATACCGACACTCCCAAATGTCCTCTGTTTATCCTAAAATTTTATGTGGCCACTTTACCTGACGCGAGGAACTTTATCTGTGATTTCCGGAGAATTTCGTTTCGAAACCCCGGAATCTCGAAAAATCGTGTATTATACACTTCAAATTGAGCCGTTAAGGAGGTCGTACCATACCCTTTTTCTTTTTCTCGTGGTTTTTATATCAAGTGTCCGAGGTTATTTAAGAATATAACTTATTCGATTTCAGCCTCAGATAACGAGTATTACTCCCTTTTTCACGATTATCCGAAGTTCCATGAATGCTGGTTTATCGCACACTGACACCTCCAAATATCCACAGTTTCTCCTCAAACTTTGTGTGGTTTCTTTATCTGACAGAGGGAAACTTTCTCTGTGATTTACGGATAATTTTGTTCCGAGATCCTGGAATCCCGAAAAACTGTGTATTATACACTTCAAATTGAGTCGTTAAGGAGGTCGTACCATACCCTTTTTTTTTTCTCCTGGTTTTTCTATCAGGTTTCCGAGGTCATTTTAGAATATAACTTGTTCGATTTCAGCTTCAAATAAGGAGTATGAATCCCTTTTTCACGATTATCCAAGGCTCCACGAATGCTGGTTTATCGCATACCGACACCCCCAAATATCCACCGTTTCTCCTGAAACATTGTGTGGCCGCTTTATCTGACGCGAGGAACTTTCTCTGTGATTTAACAAAAAATTTCGTTCCAAGAGCCTGGAATCCCAAAAAACCGTGTATTGTACACTTCAAATTGAGCCGTTCGGGAGGTCGTACCGGACCCTATTTCTTTTTCTCCTAGTTTTTCTATCAGGCGTCCGAGGTCATTACAGGGTTTAACTTATTCGATTTCAGTCTCAAATAACGAGTATTAATCCATTTTTCACAATTATCCAAGGTTCAACGAATGCTGGTTTATCACATACCGACACCCCCAAATGTCATCCCTTTCTACTCAAATTTTGTGTGGCCGCTTTATCTGCCCCAAGGAACTTTATTTGTGATTTATGGAGAATTTTTATCCTTGACATTGGAATCCCGAAAACCCGTGTATTATACACTTCAAATTAAGTCGTTTGGGAGGTCGTAACTGTAACACCCCAATTATCTGGCCAAGATAATTGGAGCTTTACCATCTCAGTTTCCTGAGGTAGTGTTTCAAAACTCCAATCAAAGAAAATTTTATTAATATAAATGTTTAATGAATTACATAAACGTAAACAAATGAATAAAAGTACAACTCATGACACTATACTCTTCTAGCTAACTATACTCGTCTCGCGGCTCATCAAGCTCGTCCCGTCTCCCGCGTACTATACAAACAACCTGTGCTTAACCTGCTCTCCATGTGATGAATGAATATCATATGGATCGACACGTGCCACCCCACGTATAGGTGACTATACACAGACACAACAAACATCGGTTTCAATAAACAAATAAAGTGTAACATGACTCGAGTGTGTGAACATACAACATGACTATGACATGGATGACATGATATCACACAACCGCCACCATGGTACCGGGACACGCCTAGACATTCTGACAACCACACTGGTACTAGGACACGCCTAGATATACGGACAACCACACTGGTACCGAGACACGCCCATCCATACCGTCAACCACACGGTGCACGGACACGCCGCACATACCGTCAACCATAAACAGTACCACGACACGCCCAGACATACCGGGTCCGGAAGTCAACCGGATCCCCTGCCCTGTCTCAACCACACGAGTCCCTCCAAACTCAACTCATTAATGTGCACATCCCTCTTGGAGTGGGAAAGAACCAAGAGGCGACCCAAGCGGAAGACGGTCTGCCAACCGTCTCCCATCTTCTCAACAATAACAACCAACAGTCACAACCGCATATTGTCCAATATACATGACAAGTATAATAAATGAAAATACCACACAATATGCCAATTAACGATTCATCCAACCGTCTTCACCAAAATCATGTTATAATGCAATGACAATTAAAATACGACTCACATGACAATTCAAATGCATATTGAAATTGAGTAGGATTAACCTACCTTTTAGCAAATCCGCATAAGCAATCCGTGTCACAAGCTAGGTCCGTCTCGTAAAACCGTCTCACAAAACCCATTTCCTAAAATACGATAATAATACAAATACATATGAATATACTCATCTAATCGTACAAATACGTATTGCAATACATATAAATATACTGCTATAATACATATACATATACGTATGAATATACTAATATATTTATACAAATACGTATAAATATACTAATATATTTTTACAAACACGTGTACGACGAAATAAACCAAACAAACCCGTCTTATACACTACCAAACCCGACTCAAACTCAAGTCACCACTACCGCCACCGTGGCCACCACCACCAGCCATGGTGGGCCATGGTCGCCAGCCACCATAACCGCAACAATAACAACAACAACAACCCACAATAACACAACAACACCACCACCATATACGACCACCCCATAGGCCACCACCACCACGGTGGTCGACTCCCTCACCACCCTCAAATCCGACAACCACCACGACAACCAGCAGCAACACCGTCGACAACAACAACAATAACAAGCAACAAAAATAATGACGACAAAATATGCCGTACACCCCCTTTTTAGACTCGATTTCCGACCACCACAACCACCTTACTCGCCACCCAAGACCACCACTATACTCTCTTCACTAGCCTCGACATAACCAATCCAAAACCAATCCAAGACAACCACGAAATGTGGGTCAAAAACTCGTCTTAAGACAATCGCATAATCACAGCTATAATATGTATAGAACTCGGTCAAACCCATTTTTGGGTGGTCAAATGACGGTCAAAGGCGGTCCTAAGGTGATTCGAGGTCAAGGCGGGTATACGGTATAATTTAAATAATATAAAGGCTAGTATAAGACGGTTTACCATGCGAACTCGAGGCGGAGGGACAAAAAACAATCTCCTTTTTTTTTTTTTTTTTTTTTTTTTTTTTTTTTTTTTTTTTCTCTTTTTCTCTCTTCTTCCCTATCTCTAATTTGATAGTGGATTTTTGGTGGATTGCAAATAGATAAGGGTAAGGGATGGTGGATTATTATTATTACTATTATTATTATTATTATTACTATTACTATTATTATTATTATTACTATTATTATTATTATTATTACTATTATTATTATTACTATTACTATTATTATTATTATTATTACTATTACTATTATTACTATTATTACTATTACTATTACTATTATTACTATTACTATTACTATTATTACTATTATTATTATTATTACTATTATTATTATTATTATTATTAATTTTTTTTTTCTTTTTTTTTTTTTTTATATAAAAGGATGCACGCAGCTTTCATTAAATGAAAAATAAAAGTTTACATGAAATTGGTGGGGAGCCGAGAAACAAGCTGGGCTCCCACACCCTTAGCAACAGCAAAGCTAAGTCTAGTAAAAATGTAAGCGGCCACCCGAGCCCCCGCATCCTGAGATACCGAGAATTTCTGGATCCGCTTGAGCAAGGCAACAACATCCGAACCCAACTCCCCAAGAGATGAGAAAGAGAAAGGAAGGAAACCATAACCCGCTGCCACGCACAAATCTCCATACTTAGCACACTTCGCCGAAAGATCAAGAACAACCCGACAGGCACAAAATTGGCTCATCCCGCCCGAGTCAAAGGAGAAGACCCGGTCAAGTCAACGCACACATCACGCCTCTGTTCCAAGAATAAAGCGAAGAATCCGGCAGGACGAAGAGAACCCCCATGCCCGTCAACCAAACCAACATCAACCTCCTTTCCGCAAATAAATACGGAGACGTAGCGATGTCGAAAAGAGTGTCACGGACGAGGTTATGCCGATGTTTAACGCCCACAGTACCAGTACAAGAAATAGCGTGGTCCCCAAAAACATCATCAGCAAAGTCCCGAGAGCAAGCTGAACAGGGCCTAGAGACCGTGAATAACGGAACACCCAGACGATACCCAAGCACACTACGGTACGTCCTCCCGTTCATAGTCTGACCCAACCCCGAGATAGGAACCGCACGCAACCAATCAGAGGAGTGGGAACCCCGCCGAGATCGCCACAAAGCAAATCGGCGAGGTGTCAAAGAGAAAACAGACTCGAGGCAAAGAAAGAACCGTCGCGAAATAAATGTCCGCCAATTTCTTCATGAGTTTGGGGCGACAATTTCACTAGGGTTACCTAAGATACCAGAGCTCGTAGTCGCAGTAAAACCTATCGCGGCATCATCAAAAGCGGGGCCAAGCGACTACAATACCAGGAGGGTCCGAGGAGCTTAGCTCGCAAATCGCAGACCGCAAACGGACGCAACAAAAGCATAATGTAAAACATCCCCGCCGCATAGACACCAAGACCCCAAGATGAAAAGGAAAGTAGCAAGGCGCCACTCCCAATCCCCAAAACCCGGGCCAGACGCGGTGACGATGCGTTCCAAGCTGGAACGAAGAGCAGCATCAAAAGGAAGATGGACGGACCCAAAAACACTAGGGGAGCAAGTACGAAGGGAGAAATAGAGCTTAGAAATACCAGTACAAGCTCGAAGTAGAAGCAACTCACATTGCGGGTCCTCAATCCTCGCAACCAAGTCCATTAGCTCAATGGTCTTAGTTACTCTCCTCGCCACAACCTCACTGCTAAAACCAGGGCAAGCATCTTGTGTCCACCTAAAATCGTAACACCCCTCGCGGGCCGAGCAATAGAGGGGGGAAAACCCCAGGGAGCCGACTCTGAGGATCCTCAACAGGCCAAAAGACCTCCGTCTTGGAGACATTAAGGTGTAGTCCAAAACGGGGGCCATCCGCCATAATCAAATCCAAGACCTTCCCCACCTCCAAAGTATCCCCCACAATGGTGCCATCATCCAAGTACCATGGTCAGATAGAGAGGTCAAAGTCTCCTGATTTTGCATACTAAGGGATGCAAAACCAACGCGAAAAGCAACGGTCCCAAAGGATCACCCTGCTGGACTCCCTGACAAGACCACAAGCAATGCTCCCCATAAAAAAGACGGGCAGGGCTGGAATAACAAAACTCCACCCAACGGGAGAGAACAGGGCAACGTCGGCGGACTTCCTCAAGCATGGTCGTACGATCAACAAGGTTGAAAGCATTCTGGAAATCAACCAGCAACATATTATTATTATTATTATTATTATTATTATTATTATTATTATTATTATTATTATTATTATTATTATTATTATTATTATTATTATTATTATCATTATTATTATTATTATTATTATTATTATTATTATTATTATTATTATTATTATTATTATTATTATTATTATTATTATTATTATTATTATTATTATTATTATTATTATTATTATTATTATTATTATTATTATTATTATTATTATTATTATTATTATTATTATTATTATTATTATTATTATTATTATTATTATTATTATTATTATTATTATTATTATTATTATTATTATTATTATTATTATTATTATTATTATTATTATTATTATTATTATTATTATTATTATTATTATTATTATTATTATTATTATTATTATTATTATTATTATTATTATTATTATTATTATTATTATTATTATTATTATTATTATTATTATTATTATTATTATTATTATTATTATTATTATTATTATTATTATTATTATTATTATTATTATTATTATTATTATTATTATTATTATTATTATTATTATTATTATTATTATTATTATTATTATTATTATTATTATTATTATTATTATTATTATTATTATTATTATTATTATTATTATTATTATTATTATTATTATTATTATTATTATTATTATTATAAAAGGATGCGCGTAGCTTTCATTAAATGAAAAATAAAAGTTTACATGAAATTGGTGGGGAGCCGAGAGACAATCTGGGCTCCCACACCCTTAGCAATAGAAAAGCTAAGTCTAGTAAAAATGTAAGCGGCCACCCGAGCCCCGCATCCTGAGATACCGAGAATTTCTGGATCCACTTGAGCAAGGCAACAAAGATCCGAACCAGCTCCCAAGTAAAGAGAAAGAGAAAGGAAGGAAGCCTAACAACTCCGCTACCGCGCACAAATCTCCATACTTAGCACACTTTCGCCGAGCAAAGATAAGCGACAACCCGGTCAGGCACAAAATCCGTCATCCGCACGAGTCAAAGGAGAAGAACTGTCAAGTCAACGCACACATCACGCCCCCTGTCCCAAGAATAAAGCACTAAATCCGCAGGCCGAAGAGAGACACCATGTCCATCAACCAAACCAATATCAA
>NC_133532.1:22397942-22500968 GCF_048544455.1 Silene latifolia
CATAAAATTAATGGTGATCTTATGCATGCAAACTTATAAACAATATAAAGAAAAAAATCTTTATCTTACAGTGTGATTTTCGGTTTTTAGGGCACAAGAGAGATCTCCTTCTCTCTTGTTCTTGTGCTTTCCTTTTGGATGAACAAAGACCCAAGTGTAGGATCTCTCCCAAAGCTTAATACCCAAAGCACACTCTTAATAAAATTAATATTATGAATACTAGACAATATTAATTTTGTAAGAAAAATTGACCCAAAATAATTTAGTTTTTAGCTCCTAAAACCGGTTAGGAGAGGAGAAGAGGAAGGTGAAAAATATTTATCTCTCTAAAAATGTTTTTGTGAATGAATGAACGAATAATCCAACACTTACATTTTAGTGTATATTGGGTAAAATAAGAGGAAAAACCAAAGTGGTTTTTCCTCTCAAAAACCGGGTGGAAGAGGGCATGGGAGGGAGCCAATGCATGCTCTAGTTGTTCTTCACAATGAGCATTAGGTTTGCATGGCTAGTTTACTAGGTAATCATTGTGGTTACCACTAACAAAATCAACTCAATTTAAGCTTAATCCTCCTCTTAATTTTCGGCACACATAGATAATATGGACTCCATATTATCTTTGTCAAAATGTCAATTTGTCTTATGTCACATGTCATATGTAACATAAATTTGTTATGTATTTTTAACATATTAAAAATCAACGTATTAATAAAAGATACGTCATACACAAAAATCGACTTTAGTAATTCATAATTACTTGTACCAAAATATTTTACCAATTATAAATCACAACAAATTGTATTTATAATAATTCATTCAAATTTAATTGTTTCCTTAAACAATAATTTCATCTGAGCAATGATACAATTCGATTACTCAGACCGTATCTCATTTAATCAAATTTCAATGAGATACGTAAATATTACTTCCAAAATCGTCCGTCAATTTTAAATAAATTAATTGACTCGTAACGTTATACGATCAATTAATTGATCAATTAAGAGTGTTGCCATATAGGTATGACCTAGGGGATCAACTGATCACCACCGTCGCACGACAGTAATGTCAAACTCTAGTCAGCCAATCATTACCGATATGTGTGGACCAGTTGACAGTAAAATTACTTCCCAATTGTATTCTTTATAATGAGACTTAAACATGTGATCATCATGATCAACAGTTGTGATCGCATTATTGTCGGAGGACACATATTCCAACAATCTCCCACTTGTCCTCGACAAGTGTGCGTCACCAATTCTCTTGTCCTATTACTATCTCCCACTCAATGCAAGGTGTCTTTCAGGTCGTACTTGCAAATGATCATATCGAGAGTGGTTTCCTCGATCTGGAGAATAACTGATTGACCGGATTTATCCACCATGGATACATTCCGAGCGTGGCCACGCATTTCCAGTTCATTACTCCTCGAGTGGCCCTGAGATATTGTTATAACCCTGACTAGGGGTGGACAATTCCTATCGCACTCATTGCCTTCGACAAGCCAGCGCTCATCATAACCCAAAATATGCCCATTTGACCCCATTTACGAAGGCCGTAGTAACACAAATCAGCATCCGAATCAAAGTATCTTAGGCGAATAGTCTTTAGTCAAAAGAATCGACTCATTCAATACTATACAGCCTTCCGCCACGACTGTGCTATATAAATTTGCCAGAACTCTATAAGCGGTCATTAGGCCCGACAAAATGTTCCTACCGCATGCCTATGTGATCGACTAGTCATTCTTATATGACTCTATGGCACTTGAACTTGCCATCAATCGCATCACACTCTAGTCACCTCGAGACGCCACCTACGTAGAAGTAATATGGGCAAATACAATGCTAATCCGTGTTCACTTAAACGGGGTTCAATTGTCTCTACAACCCGTTGGATGTAACAAAGTATACAATGAGTTAATAACAACTCAAACGACAAATGTCGACATCACACTTGGGCGATCGATACCATATTACAACCTTGTGATGCACATCGTAAGTGCATAAACATTAATTAAATTGTATTTAGCATGTCATGTGTCCATGTGTTCAAACTTCTTATAATCATATTATCCTTTACATTCATGTTATAAACATAGCGAACCTTTACCATACACAACAAGGTTCCCGACTGGTTTCGGTTCTTTATCTTGAAGAACTTCCCTTATCGATTATCACATAATCGAACAAATTTGTGGTGAATGATATAACTCAGATCTTCGATCAAGTACTCCATCCACACACAATGCACTAGGTATATGTTTTGTAGATCTTGCAACGATTCGTAAGATGATTAGCTTTAGCACTCTCACAAGTCCTATGATATTAGGAAATATTAGTTTTGAGTAACTTCTTATTCGGCTAAAGTAACTTCCCAAACTTCTTATTTCTCTTTTTAGCTTCGAAAAGGCTTAGGATTCTCTCAAATCCTTACATGTGCTCTGATTTTTATAAATATGTGCAACCTCTTGACACATAATAGAGTAATTTCATCAAACACCGAATCGCTCATCGAATTCTTCTCGAGAATTCATGACGTTTCTATTATGGCTTACCAATGATTCATCATGCTCTTATGCATATGATTTATAATTGGACATGTGCATGATTATTCTAATGGCGGAAACATTAGTAACTTATAATCATGAGATCAACCGTTCTTAGGTTCAATGAGCGACCATATTTGTAATGGCAATTCCATTTTCATCTACATGAATAACCTATGTGTATGTTGATACGATGTGTATCTCTTAATACTAATCAATATTTCTTGATGTAATTGAATTCATCATAGTCAAATTTAATCCGAAATTGAAAAACTCAAATACTTCTTTGTGAAAGAAGATATTAGCTCGTCATTCTTAATGAGTTGTAAACATTCAAGGGATGATAGCTCCCACTAAATTCCATGTTTTCACATGATAATTTCTAAACTCCCACTTAATTCCACATGTTTCGAAATTTATTACTTAATCGAAAACATTTCAAAATTGGAATGTATGTTCCTTTTGCAAAGTTATTTAAGATGAAATATGTATATGTTCCCATCATATCCTTTCAAAATTCCTATTTCAAAGAGGTCTCATCTTAACCTTATGGAAAGAGATTTTAAATCTCTAACACATTCATGTCATAATGATGTGTGTGATGTCATTTATTAAATATAAGTAATATCTAATACATCCTTCAAAATATCTTTTTAGAAGGAGGTTTAACCAATTCATTTAAGTAATGTGGTTAAGAAATGACATTTGCGTGGTTTAACCTATAGCAATTGAGGATATCGGTACATCAATCCTTGCAACTCTGGTCTGCTTAATGCTAACTTCATATAGGATGTTACTTTGGATGTTGACTTAGTGTCTCAGGTTGGACTATTGGTTAAGAATTTTCATAAATAGTCAAAACTCTTGTTAAGACTTTATATTAGTCATTTTGTTCCAAAACTTTCTTTTGGTCTCCTCGTGTAGTTTATCATAGAACAACTCTCACCTGATTACATCACTTGGTCTCTTAAGTCATATAGAACTTACTTGAGACCATAGATCTCATCTATTAGGTGCATATGTGTGATGATGTGCATTGTTCAAATCATTCTCTACATGATCTCATTTACAAAGTACACAAGAGTTATCTGTTTTTGTTGTGTGTGTGTTATAATTTTCTCCACTCTATCTTTAGAATAAATACCTTTAGAGATTCAAAGATAGCATATGAGACACAAATAATGATGTTGAAGTATAAGGAGAAATATCTCATAGATTAACTAATAGTTTTAGATTTCGTAAGTGTACTTGGTGATTAACATTCCTTTAAGAGAGTTATATGACTCAAAATCACTTTGTAAATGATCATACACAAGCCTTAAGCATGTGGACATATAATGAATCCAAGTGTTCCTATTTGTCAAATTAGATCACTTTAAGTTAATATGTTTCTAAGAACAAGCATTTAAATACGAATTTTAGAACAAAGGATAAAATGATAAAACGGGTGACTTGGGTTGCAACCCAAGCCACCATTATCCAAAATCTGACCAATTATCCAAAATACCTTTCCGTATGAGCCACGGAAACCCAAAAAGGTTCTAAAATCCAAAACATGATTAATGAGACAATAAAAAACAAAGCTCCATGAAAGCTATTCCTAGCTTCTTGATGGTTTCTTATGCTTGCTTTTCCTTTCCCTTGTCTTTGCTTGGTGGAGGCCCTATTCCTGATAAAAAGGAGATACATTATCACAACTTTGTATCCATGATACCATAGTTGAATTAGAAACATAAAAAGAAAGATGATCATTTACCCCACCGGGAGGATCTTTCAAGCCTTAATATCACCAAGGTATTTGGAACAATTTCTTTTCAATGTCCCCTTACCATTACCAATAATGCTTTAAAAGAAATAGGGACCTTCTTGATTTTAAGTGCTAGCATCATTAGCTTCTTTGGGTGAGAAGTGGGGGCTTCTTCACCTTTTCCTCCATTCTTCTTGAACTTCCCTTCCACTCTTAGTACTTATGTTAAGCATCCTTGAGTGGGTTCACATTTAACCCCATGTCCCTCTCGGCTTGCAGTAACTGTGCAATTCTTCAGGGACACATCCTTGTTTTGCATGTTAAAATTCACGGGAATTGAACATACGCTTTGACTGGACAAGGGTGTAGAATCCTATCTACAATGAGTTCTTTGGGGATTTGACCTTTTTTGAATTTTCAAGGTCTCTCGACAAACTCCATAAGTTTGAGCACATGAGGGCTAACCTTTTGGCCCTCTTTGAAGTCGAGATCAAAGAATGCCGCGGCCCCCTCATATTGGACGATCCGCGGAGTTTGTGGCTGTTGTCACAAGCTTGGAGTAAATCTCATTACGGCCCATCTTAAAGGCTCTCCTTTGGAGATCCGCCTCCATCGCAAAGATCAATACGTTTTCATTGGCGGACTTTATGGTAAGCCTCATATGCTTCCCTATTTTGCGTGCACTCGACCTAGCGTTAGGTTCGGGTGGAGAGGTCTCGGTTAGGTAACGAAGCTTGTCGTCACCTTGGGCGGCTAGTTTGAGTTGGGCATCTGATCGGAGAAATTTGACCCGTTCTTTTCAAGTTTACATCGATCCATAAAGGATCGGAGCCATGAGAATTAGCGAGAGGCGTGGCGTTAGGGGTTAGTGTTGCCATTTGTTGTAGAAAAGAAGTGGTCTACAAAAACAAAATTGAAGGAATAAAACAAATGTCGTTTGAAATACTACTCGTAAAAATGTATAATTTAAACAAGTTTTATGCATTTTCTAGTGACCTCTATGACTAGATAAATGATTCCAAGACTAATTCATATAAACTTAGGTAAGTGGGCGATTCATCCTTTATCAATATAACTCGGGGATTAACGTTAATCGATTCTACTTTTAGAACTCTGGTCGATAATATTACATTAACATATATCTTTAGCCCAAACACACTCAACAAGTGGGACTGGTATGTGGCCGATAAAACCCTTATCGAAAAACTTTTGTTGAGTTCAATCCAAATTTGAATGAATGTGTCCATGATCCAAACCCACATTAACTTGGGCACGGTGTGACCGATTCATCCCTTATCAAGATGAATTCCGTGGATAGACATTTATCACCCACTTCCCCTACGTAACAAGATTTGTACCCCGGTGTGGCCGAGTGCACTACCTTACGAAATAGGTTTTCATGGTTTCTACTATTTGGTAAGGCTATATCTCAATTGATTGTTTTAGCGAGAGGTCATGTCAATTTATTATCTATCACGTTTTAAGTGAACTAAAGTGGTGAACTACGATAATTGTAATTGACACGGTCGAGGAACTCGATTAGATATGGATGCATGTTTTAGTTATGGCGATTTTGCGATGCATGCGACATATAAATAAAATGCAAAGCATAAAAAAATCCTAGTATGGCCTTCCTAAAATAGAAAACTATTTAACTATTACAAATTCGAAAACCAACTCCATTGGTCCCTTGAACTTTGGTTGTGGCACGCATCTCGAGGTAACACCGTCTTTATGTATCGTCATCTTGAAGAAATTCGTCTTTGGGAATTCCGAAATGAATAAAATTACATAATAAATTACATAATTTCCTATTATACATTTGTAACTAATATAAAATAAATCTATTAAATTACAAAACGGTGATACGAGATCACAATAAAATTACAACCGAATCGATATTCCCCAAATACATTTGGGTAAAACCAATTAAAAACTAAGGCCATACTAAGTAAAAATTACATAATTCAAAAATTACATAAATAAAATTATGACAATCATAAAGAAAATGCAGCATTATAATATGTATAAACATGCCCAATTTTATGTTAAATCGCCTTTAAATAGCCAATATCGTATATTACTCGGTTTTACGGATTTGCGTGATTTCAACATTTTATAATCACAAAAAGTACATAAATTCATATTTATGCATAGGTTAATTACCCTAACCTCTTAGGACTCAAAATTTAGTCTTCACGGTTAATTGATTTTACAAAATAATTAACTCATAGAAAAAATTTTTTCAATATTTGTTCAATTAATGGACTGAAAAAAATATAATAAAAAGCTATAAACTTCAAATAAAATCACAAAATTTCAAATAAATTTGAAATTTGAAATTTAAACTCATGAACATTCTGGAAAAATACCATGACACTCATAATGTTCAAAAACTTAGGTTAAAAATTTCAAATGTATCCTAAAACAATATTGCTAATATCTATTAACTAAATAATCATAAAAACATGAGAAAAATTATATTCATCAACTTTTCAATTTTAGATCTGAAAAGATAATAAAATTCAACATGTAATTTTTCCTTAGTCATAGAGTATGTGTTATTAATATTTCAATTAATAAAGTCACTATTCATGCTATTTTTCTTCAAAGATCCATAAATCATGCAAAAATACTTCACTATAGCCTATTATTTTACACACATCTTGTAAAATTGCATGTGACAACATACTAAATTTCTGCAGACCGTATTATACTTAACATATTCATATGTTTTATTTTAATTTGTCATAAAATTAATGGTGATCTTATGCATGCAAACTTATAAACAATATAAAGAAGAAATCTTTATCTTACAAGCAGATTTTAGGTTTTAGGGCACAAGAGAGACCTCCTTCTCTCTTTGTTCTTGTGCTTTCCTTTGATGAACAAAGACCAAGTGTAGGATCTCCCAAAGCTTAATACCCAAAGCACACTCTTAATAAAATTAACATTATGAATACTAGACAATATTAATTTTGTAAGAAAATGGACCCAAAATAATTTGGTTTTAACTCATAAAACCGGTTAGGAGAGGAGAAGAGGAAGGTGAAATATTTTATCTCTCTAAAAATGTTTTGTGAATGAATGAATGAATAATCCAACACTTACATTTTAGTGTATATTGGGTAAAAGAGGAAAACCAAAGTGGTTTTTTCCTCTCAAAACCGGGTGGAAGAGGGTGGGAGGGAGCCAATGCATGCTCCAGTTGTTCTTCACAATGAGAATTAGGTTTGCATGGCTAGTTTAGTAGGTAATCATTGTGCCTACCACTAACAAAATCAACTTAATTTAAGCTTAATCCTCCTCTTAATTTTCTAGACATTACAGATAATATGGACTCCATATTATCTTTCACAAAATGTCAATTTGTCTTTGCGTCACATGTCATATGTAACATAAATTTGTTATGTATTTTTTAACATATTAAAAATCAACGTATTAATAAAAATACGTCATACACAAAATCGACTTAGTAATTCATAATACTTGTACCAAAATATTTTACCAATTATAAATCACAACAAATTGTATTTATAATAATTCATTCAAATTTAATTGTTTCTTTAAACAATAATTTCATCTTATAATGAAACAATTCGACATTTCAGACCGTATCTCATTTAATCAAATTTCAATGAGATACGTAAATATTACTTCCAAAATCGTCCGTCAATTTTAAATAAATTAATTGATCAATAGTTATACGATCAATTAATTGATCAATTAAGAGTGTTGCCATATAGGTATGACCTAGGGGATCAACTGATCACCACCGTCATGTACCACGGTAATGTCAAACTCTAGTGACCAATCATTACCGATATGTGTGGACCAACACAAAAAATTACTTCCCAATTGTATTCTTTATAATGAGACTTAAACATGTGATCATCGATCACGCTGTGATCGCATTATTGTCGGGGAGGACACATATTCCAACAATCTCCCCACTTGTCCTCGACAAGTGTGCGTCCTCTTGTCCTATTACTATCTCCCACTCAATGCAAGGTGTCTTTAGGGTCGTGCTTGCAAATGATCATATCGAGTGGTTTCCTCGATCGGAGAATAATCGATTGGCCGGATTTATCCACCATGGATACATTCGGCGTGCGGGCCACGCATTTCCGTTCATTACTCCTCGAGTGGCCCCGAGATATTGTTATAACCCTGACTAGGGGTGGACAATTCCTATCGCACTCCACGCTTTTCGACAAACCACGACTATCATAACCCAAAATATGCCCATTTGACCATTTACGCTGGGTCGGTAGTAATTACAAATCAAAGTTAATCAAACTGTGCCATCTTAGGCGAATAGTCTTTGGTCAAAAGAATCGACTCATTTGAATACTATAGCAGTACTTCCGCCACGACCAAATATATAAATTTGCTTAACCTATAAGCGGTCATTAGGCCCGACGAAAATGTTCTAACGAACACATGTGATCGATTAGTCATTCTTATATGACTTATGGCACTCCTCAACTTGCCATCAATCGCATCACACTCTAGTCGCCGAGACGATCACCTCATGGGAAGAATATGGGCAACATAATGCTAATCCGTGTTCACTTAAACGGGGTTCAATTGTCTCTACAACCGTTGGATGTAACAAAGTATACAGTGAGTTAATAACAACTCAAACGACAAATGTCGACATCACACTCGCAAATAATACCATATTACAAACCTTGTGATGCACATCGTAAGTGCATAAACACTTGCGACCAATAGAAGTTTAGCATGTCATGTGTCCATGTGTTCAAACTTCTTATAATCATATTATCCTTTACATTCATGTTATCGCTTATAGCATGAACCTTGCAAGTACCAACAACAAGGTTCCCGACCTGCTTTGTTCTTTATCTCAAAGAACTTCCTTGCTCGATTATCACATATCAACAAATTTTGTGGTGAATGATATAACTAGACGATCAAGTACTCATCCATCACACAATGCACTAGGTATATGTTTTGTAGAGTCTTGCAACAATTCGTCAAGATGATTAGCCTAGCACTTTCACAAGTCTAGCATATTAGGAAATATTAGTTTGTAACTTCTTATTCAAACTAAGTAACTTCCCAAACTTCTTATTTCTTTTAGCTTGAAAAGGCTTTAGGATTCTCTCAAATCCTTACATGTGCTCGATTTTTATAAATATGTGCAACCTCTGACACATAATAGAGTATTCTCACAAACACGAAATCGCTCATCGAATTCTTCTAGAGAATTCATGACGTTTATTATGTTTACCAATGATTCATCATGCTCTTATGCATATGATTTATAATTGGACATGTGCATGATTATTCTAATGGCGAAAACATTAGTAACTTATAATCATGAGATCAACCGTTCTTAGGTTCAATGAACGACCATGACTTCTAATGGCAATTCCATTTTCATCTACATGAATAACCTATGTGTATGTTGATACGATGTGTATCTCTTAATACTAATCCAATATTTCTTGATGTAATTGAATTCATCATAGTCCAAATTCATCCAGAATTGAAAACTCAAATACTTCTTTGTGAAAGAAGATATTAATAGTCATTCCAATGTTGTAAACATTCAAAGGATGATAGCTCCCACTAAATTCCGTGTCTTCACATGATAATTTCTAAACTCCCACTTAATTCCACATGTTTCCGAAATTTATTACTTAATCTAAAACATTTCAAAATTGGAATGTATGTTCCTTTTTGCAAAGTTATTTAAGATGAAGCCATATATGTTCCCATCATATCCTTTCAAAATTCTATTTTCAAGAGGTCTCATCTTAACCTTATGAAAGAGATTTTAAATCTCTAACACATTCATGTCATAATGATGTGTAGCAATGTCATTTATTAAATATAAGTAATATCCTACATCCTTCAAAATATCCTTTTAGAAGGAGGTTTACTAATTCATTTTCGTAATGTGGTTAAGAAAATGACATTTCGCGTGGTTTAACCTATAGCAATTGAGGATATCAGACATCAACTTGCAACTCTAGCGTCATAACACAAACATTACTAGGATGTTACTTTGATTCATTTAGGCTCTTAAGTAAATATCAAGGTTGAAACTATTGGTCAAAATTTTCATAAACTAGCCAAAACTCTTCATAAGACTTTATATTAGTCATTTTGTTCCAAAACTTTCTTTTGGTCTCCCTGCAGTTATCTTGAGAACATACTCTTATGATTACATCACTTGGTCTCTTAAGTCATATAGAACTTACTTGAGACCATAGATCTCATCTATTGGGTATACTATGTGAATAGATATACCTTCATTCAAATCATTCTTCATGAGATCTCTATTTACACAAGTACACAAACTTATCTTGCTCGGTGTTGGCTCATTTTTCTCCCATTTCTATCTTTAGAATAAATACACTAGAGATTCAAAGATAGCATATGAGACACAAATAATGATGTTGAAGTATAAGGAGAAATATCTCATAGATTAACTAATAGTTTTAGATTTCGTAAGTGTACTTGGTGATTGACATTCCTTTAAGAGAGTTCATAGACTAAAAATCACTTTGTAAATGATCATACACAAGCTTTAAGCATGTGGACATATAATGAATCCCGTCATTATATTTGTCTATTAGATCACTTTAAGTTATATGTTTCTAAGAACACATTTAAATACAATTTTTAGAACAAAGATAAAATGATAAAACGGGTGACTCAGGGTTTGAAACCAAGCCACCATTATCCAAAATACAACCAATTATCCAAAATACCTTTCCATGTCAAACATGGAAACTTAAAGGTTCTAAAATCCAAAACATGAATAAAATAAGACAATAAAAGCAAAGCTCCATGAAAGCTATTCCTAGCTTCTTGATGGTTTCTATGCTTTGCTTTTCCTTTTCCTTGTCTTTGCTTGGTGGAGGCCCTATTTACAATAAAAAGGAGATACATTATCACAACTTTGTATCACAATACCATAGTTGAATTAGAAACATAAAAAAAAAAGATAGTCATTACTCTACGGAGTGATCTTTTCCGACCTTAATATCACCAAGGTATTTGGAACAATTTATTTTCCAATGTCCCATACCATTACAATAATGGCATTTATCAAGAGGACCCTTCTTGGTTTTTGAAGTGCTAGCATCATTAGCCTTAGCTTTGGTGAAAGTGGGAGCCTTCACTTCTTCCTCCCATTCTTCTTGAACTTCCCTTGCTCTTAGTACTTATGTTGCACATCCTTGGGTGGGTTCACATTTAACCCATGTCCTCTCGGCTTACACAAGTAATCTTGTACAATTCTTCAAGGGACACATCCTTGTTTTACATGTTAAAATTCACCTTAATTGAACATACGCTTTGACTTTGGACAAGGAGTGTAGAATCCTATCTACAATGAGTTCTTTGGGGATTTCAACCTTTTGAATTTTTCAAGGTCTCGACAAGCTCCATAAGTTTGACATGGCGAGGGCTAACCTTTTGGCCCTCTTTCAAGTCGAGATCAAGAATGCCCGCCTACTCATATTGACGATCCATGGAGTTTGTGGAAAACATTGTCACAAGCTTGGAGTAAATCTCATTAGCGGTGCCATCTTAAAGGCCTCTCTTTGAGATCCGCCCATCGCAAAGATCAACGTTTTTCATTGCGGGACTTATGGTAAGCCTCATATGCTTCCTATTTGTGCACTCGACCTAGCATTAGGTTCGGTGAGAGGTCTGATTAGGTAACGGCTTGTCGTCACTGGGCGGCTAGTTTGAGTGGGCATCCTAATGGAGAAACTTGACCCATTCTTTTCAAAGTTTACATCGATCCATTAAGGATCGGAGCCATGATGAATTAGCGAGAGGCGTGCGTTAGGGGTTGGTGTTGCCATTTTGTTATGAGAAAGAAGTGGTCTACAAAACAAATAGAAGGAGTAAAACAAATGTCGTTTTAATAATAATACTCGTAAAAACAATTTAAACAAGTTTTATGCATTTTTCTAGTGACCTCTACCCAACTAGATAAATGATTCCAAGACCCAAATTCATATTAACTTAGGGTGACGATTAGTGGCGATTCATCCTTTATCAATATAACTGGTGGATTAACGTTTAATCGATTCTACTTTAGAACTCTTGGTCGATAAAATTACATTAACATTTATCTTTAGCCCAAAACACACGACAAGCGGGGACGGTGGGGCCGATAAAACCCTTTATCAAAAATTTTTGTTGAGTTCAATCCAAATTTCGAATAAATGTGTCCATGATCCAAACCCACATTAACTGGGCATTTATGGCCGATGAATCCCTTATCAAGATGAATTCCGTGGATAGACATTTATCACCCACTTCCCCTACGTAACAAGATTTGTACCTGCGGTGGTGGCCGAGTGCACTACCGCGAAATAGGTTTTCATGGTTTCTACTATTTGGTAAGGCATATCTCAATTGATTGTTTTAGCGAGGTCATGTCAATTTATTATCTATCACGTTTTAAGTGAACTAAAGCGGTGAACTACGATAATTTAATTGACACGGTCGATAAAACTCGATAAAAGAAGATATGGATGCATGTTTTAGTTATGGCGATTTAGCGATGCATGTGACATATAAATAAAATGCAAAGCATAAAAAAAAATCCTAGTATGGCCTTCCTAAAATAGAAAACTATTTAACTATTACATATTCGAAAACCAACTCCATTGGTCCCTTGAACTTCGGTTGTGGCACGCATCTCGAGGTAACACCGTCTTTATGTATCGCTACATTCAAGAACGTCTTTGGGAACTAGAATGAATAAAATTACATAATAAATTACATAATTTCCTATTATACATTTGTAACTAAAATAAAATAAATCTATTAAATTACAAAACGTTGATACGAGATCACAATAAAATTACAAATCAATCGATATTCCATACATTTGTAAAACCAATTAAAAACTAAGGCCATACTAAAAAAATTACATAATTCAAAAATTACATAAATAAAATTATGACAATCATAAAGAAAATGCAGCATTATAATATGTATAAACATGCCCAATTTTATGTTAAATCGCCTTTAAATAGCCAATATCGTATATTACTTTTCGGTTTTACGATTTGCGTGATTTCAACATTTTATAATCACAAAAGTTACATAAATTCATATTTATGCATAGGTTAATTACCCTAACCTCTTAGGACTCAAAATTTAGTCTTCACTAATTATTTGACCATAATTAACTCATATTTCTAATATTTGTTCATTAATGGACTTAAAAATATAATAAAAAGCTATAAACTTCAAATAAATCACAAAATTTCAAATAAATTTGAAATTTGAAATTTAAACTCATGAACATTCTGGAAAATACCATGACACTCATAATGTTCAAAAAACTTAGGTTAAAAATTTTAAATGTATCCGAAAAACAATATCATAAGTGCGGTTTATCGGTTTTAACTAAATAATCATAAAAACATGAGAAAAATTATATTCATCAACTTTTCAATTTTAGATCTGAAAAAGATAATAAAATTCAACATGTAATGTTTTTCCTTAGTCATAGAGTATGTGTTATTAATATTTCACTAATAAAGTCACTATTCATGCTATTTTTCTTCAAAGATCCATAAATCATGCAAAAATACTTCACTATAGCCTATTATTTTACACACATCTTGTAAAATTGCATGTGATAACATACTAAATTTCTATGACCAGATTCGAAACTTATCTCATATTTACCTATTTTTCACTTAAATCCGATTTTAATAATGAAAAATCCATTTTTCGAGCATACGAAGTCCAAAAATTATGAAAATTTACAGGTAATCTCAAAATAATATATGTGACAACATATCTAAAAATTAATGGAAAATTCGAAGTTTGGCTAATTTTAGTCCGAAAAAATGACATTTTTACTCATAAAATCATATTTTAATGCCATTTTTGTATAATATGAACAATAAAAATCCATAAATTAACCAAAATATCCTAAAAACATTTTAGGACCAGAAATTTTAACATGCATGAATTTATTTCGTGATATTTCATAATAACACAAATTATACAAGTTTTATATGTTATTCTTATAACTCGGAAAAACTTTTAACCGATTTGCATGCAAACAACCATGGCTCTTGATACCGATTGAAGGAAAAGTAGATCTATATACTTAACATATTCATATATGTTTTATTTTAATTTGTCATAAAATTAATGGTGATCTTATGCATGCAAACTTATAAACAATATAAAGAAGAAATCTTTATCTTACATTGTGATTTTCGGTTTTTAGGGCATAAGAGATCTCCTTCTCTTGTTCTTGTGCTTTCCTTTTTGGATGA
Organism: Silene latifolia; assembly: GCF_048544455.1. Taxonomy (NCBI): domain Eukaryota; kingdom Viridiplantae; phylum Streptophyta; class Magnoliopsida; order Caryophyllales; family Caryophyllaceae; genus Silene; species Silene latifolia. The sequence continues at coordinate 22,412,533 of NC_133532.1, forward strand.
ACAAAGACCCAAGTGTAGGATCTCTCCCAAAGCTTAATACCCAAAGCACACTCTTAATAAAATTAATATTATGAATACTAGACAATATTAATTTTGTAAGAAAAATTGACCCAAAATAATTTAGTTTTTAGCTCCTAAAACCGGTTAGGAGAGGAGAAGAGGAAGGTGAAAAATATTTATCTCTCTAAAAATGTTTTTGTGAATGAATGAATGAATAATCCAACACTTACATTTTAGTGTATATTGGGTAAAATAAGAGGAAAAACCAAAGTGGTTTTTCCTCTCAAAAACCGGGTGGAAGAGGGCATGGGAGGGAGCCAATGCATGCTCTAGTTGTTCTTCACAATGAGCATTAGGTTTGCATGGCTAGTTTACTAGGTAATCATTGTGGTTACCACTAACAAAATCAACTCAATTTAAGCTTAATCCTCCTCTTAATTTTCTAAGACACATAGATAATATGGACTCCATATTATCTTTGTCAAAATGTCAATTTGTCTTATGTCACATGTCATATGTAACATAAATTTGTTATGTATTTTTAACATATTAAAAATCAACGTATTAATAAAAAATACGTCATACACAAAAATCGACTTTAGTAATTCATAATTACTTGTACCAAAATATTTTACCAATTATAAATCACAACAAATTGTATTTATAATAATTCATTCAAATTTAATTGTTTCCTTAAACAATAATTTCATCCGAGCAATGATACAATTGACATTTCTAACCAGTATCTCATTTAATCAAATTTCAATGAGATACGTAAATATTACAAACCAAAATCGTCTGTCAATTTTAAATAAATTAATTGACTCGTAACGTTATACGATCAATTAATTGATCAATTAAGAGTGTTGCCCTATAGGTATGACCTAGGGGATCAATTGATCACCACCGTCGCGACGACAAAGAATGTCAAACTCTAGTACCCAATCATTACCGATATGTGGACCGGTTGACATGAAAAATTACTTCCCAATTGTATTCTTTATAATGAGACTTAAACATATGATCATCATGATCAATGGGGCAGTTGGATCGCATTATTGTCTGGAGAACAGGGCCGCAGAACACGCTTCTCGGCTTTTTTCAACTCCTTTTCTTCTCACGCTAACACGAGTTAGCTTCTTCACTCGATCTTCATTCCGTCTTGCTTTTTCCAAGGCCAATCCCCTACAAAGAAGTACGAGGAGTCATAATATCGAGGTACATGGAATAAAGGGCAAAACACGAGCGAGAGTGAGCTAAGAACGTTCTAAAGAAGGCAAAATGCATGAGAAACGGGAAATGAAATGGCGTAAACTAATCACATATCAAATCTCCCCACACTAAAGCATTACTCGTCCTCGAGTAAGAGAATGAACCATGCAAGACCCTTATTTTAAACTATAATAGCCGATGGTAGGCAATTAATGGGCCTCCTCCGTCCCGTCAACTCACGTTGAAATGCAATGAGGTATACACCTCAACGCAAGGCAAGTGGGGGCTTAAGGAAAATGCGATGCATTCACATGAAGCACATAGTCAAAGAATAGAATGCATCTAACAAAAATGGGCCACTTTCCTCATCTAAGTGGCCGAGTTTCTCGCTTTCAGAAATGTGGTTTTGTTCGGGAAATACTGTCTCGTAACTCCAACGGAGGTGCCAACTCCCTAAGGGTGGCATAAGTGACCATGTGTGACCGCTAGGGCTTAAGAAACAAGTTCAAGAGCGGGGAAAAAAGGGAAAAAGAGCTAGTTCATCGAGTCTACAAACCTACACAAGATTCAATCAAGACCCATGACTAAGAGGGCATAGGTCAATGACATCCCACGATTTCACTGTCACTCATTTAAAGACCGGGGTGTTATGTACAAAAGTAGCCAACACACTCTCCTACTACGACTCATGAGAACGTGTCCGCAATCTATTGTGTAAAACAATCCTATGATCGAATGAGTTGCTAAAGATGAGAAATGCAACGTGAGTATGAAATAAGGGATGCATCGAGGATAGGGAGAAGGACAAAACGGGGTTGTTGCAAGCAACATTTGGACATGAGAGGTTCAAATCAAGAACGGTCCAACTACCATCTTTCCTCCTCTTATTGCAACACATGAGATACGTCTACACCATAAGATAACATTGGTTGCCAAAACTATGCAAAAATTGCATAAACCCGACTCAAATTGGAAAAATGTTAGAATCCTTTAACTAGCCTTACACTCGGCCCTTATTTGAACACAATGAATAACGTCTACACCCTAACAAAGAATTTGAAACTCAAACTCATGCAAAAATTGTGTAAACCCGATTCACTTGGAAAAACATCATAAGGCCAATTATTTTCTAAACGGCTTTTTCTTCCCAAATGATGAATAGGGAGTTACATGCTCTTTCTTTATTTCTAAAAACAAACATTTACAATCACAAGCTAATTCTTTTTGAATTTTTTTCTCTCAAGACTTTTCAAATTTTCTATTTTGTTTTTCATTTCTTCATTTCTTTTCTCAAAACCTCTTATTTATTTACAATTGCTAAAATACCAATACTCCGACCCAAAAATTACCCAAGACACCACCTAGCTCACTAACTACAAACAACGACCCGTTCTTGATTAAGGAAGGACGTTTATAGGATGTAGCTCATTTTGTAGTTGTGCCAAAAGAAAATAGGCTAAGGCTCGAAAGGGGTGTATGCAAAAAGGGAACTAATATAGAGGGTCAAAATAAGGCCTATTTAGGCTATGTGAGGCTCAATTATTTGTAACAAATTCATTTCATAAAATGTGCATGAAAAAGACAACAACTCATGATCTAAGGATAGAATGACACACTTATGCGTCTAGACAAAACACGTCTCGCGAGGAGACCTACTCACAATCTAAAATAGGGCTTTGCATGAATGTATTCTAACCCTATGGAGGCCTCTAATCTTCACCTTTGAGTAGGTAGATGAGACTTAGGCCTAGTTTACGCCTATGATCTAACAAGGTAGACTCAATGAACGGACTCCATTTCCTATGGCTAACCAAACGGTCACGGGCACGAACCATGGAGAGGGGGAAGGCACAATCGGAGCGTAATCATCCTAGGGGTATTTGGCTCCCTTCCTAGACCATGTTCTTTCTTTAAAACCTTTATTTACAAACCGATGCAAAAATTAAATTTGGAAATACAAGAACATATGCATGCAGAATTTGAACAAAACAAGAAAAGAAACATGCAACAAATTGACTAGACCTAACAAAGACATCAATACCAACACACCAATCCAAAAGTTCCCGAAGAAACATCCAAGGCATGAAATCCATCCTCCTTCAAATATGCAAGATATATAAAGAAAGAACGGTAAAGGAGTAAGAGATTAGAATGAGTTTACCAAGCGGTCTTCTAGCTCCTCTTTGCCTCAAAATGGTCAATGTATGCCAAAGGTTAGTCAACAAACACACACACACACACATATATATATATATATATATATATATATATATATATATATATATATATATATATATATATATATATATATATATATATATATATATATATATATATATATATATACAATATTTTTGATATTTTTGAATTTTTTTCAATTTTTAGGCATTTTTGTATTTTTCTTAAATTAACAAGCAAATATATATAAATAAATATAAACAATATGCACAAAGTGGATTTTCCCTCCCCACACTTGAAATTTACATTGTCTTCAATGGAACAAAGTATAGGGAGAGAATAGGAAGAATAAATAACATATTTTTGTTGATTTTTGAGTTTTGAAAAATGCAATGCAACTACATGAATTAATCTAAATGCAATGCAACTAAACTATATGAATTAATCTAAATGCAAGCAATAAATAACTTGAAATTTACATTGTCCTTTTTTTTCAATAGGATGTGCAATGCATGAATTAATCTAAATGCAAGCAATAAATAACAATGCAACTAAACTATATGAATGCAAACTACATGTGACGATTTGGACAAGAAATAAAATCTAATGCAAAGTATATGGATCCATCTATTATGAAATGACTAATCTACATTTGATACAAGTATACTAAATGGGTTCTCCATACAAGTGAATTTGGGAAGGGGTATTTATAGTCTTTCATTGGATTAAAGGGAAAGGAGGAAATAAATCCCATAATCCGCAGCCTTGTGCTCGTGGGCCGAGACCAGCCTACCGGTCCGCCACTGTAGCGCCCTTTGCAAATTGGACTTGAAACTGAATTTTAGCTATAGTGTACGTCACGGTGGACGGATTCCTGCGCTAACTTTGCCAGTAACACACTCCTCCATACTCCAACTTCTTCCTTGGTGCATACTCTGCCGGTTGCTTCGGCTACCGTACGTCACCGGTAGCGAGACCAAACAATTCTTCCTCTTCAATCCTTAATTCAATGTGGACGTTACAGTTTCTCACGGTGGACCGCAGAGCATACTCCTTCAGCCTTTTTCCACTTCTCTTTGTAACGTCAGGGTGGGGGTTTAGGTGGTGAACTCAGGAGTGCCAGGGTGTACCGCATAACACACTTGTCAGCTTTTTTCAACTCCTTTTCTTCTCAAGTTAACACGAGTTAGCTTCTTCACTCGATCTTCATTCCGTCTTGCTTTTCCAAGGCCAATCCCCTACAAAGGAGTACGGGGAGTCATAATATCGAGGTACATGGAATAAAGGGTAAAACACGAGCGAGAGTGAACTAAGAATGTGCTAAAGAAGGCAAAATGCATGAGAAACGGGAAGTGAAATGGCGTAAACTAATCACATATCAAGTAAGTTTCGAAAAACATTATATAAGGGAGTAAGTTTCAAAAAGTTGATTATATAAGGGAGTAATAATCAATTTACCCATATTTTTAAGATATTTTTCTAATTGATCAAACCGAATAAAAAAAATCCAATTTGATTTACAGTTTGAACACATAAACACATGTCAACATATAAAGAAACGTAATTCGGTGAAACATTTATGTGTCTTACTTCTAATTATCTTTTTCATGCTATATGATTATTTTGAGAGATCTCATCAAAAACATTATATTCTCAGATATCTATTTACTAATTGCTTTACTTGTTTCATGTTTTTATTACATAGAAGAGTCGAAGATGAACTAAGAGGTTGTTTGGTTACCCATTCTAAAACACATGAATTGTAATTCATGGGATTTGCAAAATGGGGGAGTTGTTTGTTTGCCTCAAATCACATGAATTGAAGTTCCATAGGAACTCCAATTCCTCCATGATATGGGAAGTTGCTTACCTAGGCCCCCTAGGGTAAGTGGAAATTCTGTGGAATTCACTTCCCACATTCCAACCAAACAAGTTTTTCCAATTTCATGTGATTTATAAAATCATGGGATCTCTCAATTCCTTGGAACTTCGATTCCCTTAGCGAACCAAACGACCCCTAATATGAGATATATGATATGGCTTATGATATTATTTTCCTAAACTATACTACTGATACGATACATAGTACTTTACTTATATTGTGTAATTATTTGTGCAAATCTTACTAATTAAATGATATTGGTTGAACCAAATTTTTTTATTGGTTATGTTTTCTTTTTATATATATTACGATCGTTACATTATATTTGAGTGAATTTGATTTTAGAGTTGAAAATCATTCTATTTCCATTAGCAACACCGATCTTTCGCCAAATATTTTTTATGTGCATGCACTTCTTTCTATCTACATATTAAGTATTTACTATTAAAATATTTAGTAATATAAATTAATTTTTATTATTAGGTAAATATAAGCATGGTGACTAGCTAATGAATATTGTTGAAACATTAAATATAGTTTATTTTTTAAAAATTATTAATGATTTCGATTTTCAATTGAGGAAAAAACAGGGGTTATAATGTTTATTGTTGTAAATGACTACTATCCCTATATAACGTGATAATAACCTATCCGAAAATGTCCCGTCCTTAAAATAAATCGACCCAGTGGCGGAGTTTGTAATTAAATCTAGCGGGGGCAAAAAATCTACGTTGAAATTTCCGACCGCCCTCGCCCCTGCTAGCCCCTCTAGCTCCACCACTTACCCGACTTGACCCATTTTGAACCAAATTCTTGAAAACTTGAATTGTCCCAAACCTGACTTGGTTGGCTTGTTTTTCTGGTCTATCTCTATCCCAATCATTTTTTTTTCATTTGATTAATATTTTCCTTAGAAATTAAAAGGATAAATAAATGACGGGAAGTGAGAAATGTCAAAGATTTATTTTTCTAAGCTAACTTATCGTGTACCTTTTAAGCAAACATCCTAAGAAAAACCGTTGTTTATTACGAAGTATTACTACATGTTTAGTAAAGGTTGGATATCGAACTTTTAATTTCATATATAAAAATAAATACGAATATTAAGAAATAGTTTTCTAGTTCTAATAGAAAAGTTGGAAAAAGTAATTTTAAAATAGTAAGTGCACAAATATTAAAAAATAATTCTATAATTTTAATAGGAAAATTGTAAATGAATAATTATTTCCTAATTCTAAGATAAAAATTGTAAGTAATTAAATTTAAAATTTAATTAAGTGTTTTAAAAAAGTTGGAGATTACCAAGTCGCTCGAAAAAAGCTTCAAATATATATTTATACTAGTTGAAAAGCCCCTGCGATGCACGGGACTTCCATGAGGATCATCTGTACAAATATATTCTATAGTTGATAAAAAAAGTTCAATTATGTTTAAATCATTGATAAATAAAAGTTCGTGATTGGTGTAGTTGATCATCAATGAATTATTAGTGCTTTTAGCATAGAAGTTTTGTCATTTAGTAGTTATCATTTCAGTTGTAAAACATCAAGTAACATTGTAAGAGTATGTAGTTAGTTTTTTCATTATTGTTATAGGCATCACTAATTTTTAATTAAATACAAAACGTTATCTCCATAAACAAAGCAAAACTACTATGACACCCTCATACTCAAGTGCCTTACCAGACCACTCAGGTATAGGAACGTCACCATCTCGATTACCCGAGGCAATGATAATCATAAGACAATAAAGAAACGACTTTTAAAAGTAAATATAGTTTAAGTGATTACATGTTCAAAACCCAAAACTGTTAACTGAAATACAACCAATCCAAAACTGTCTACTAATAAAACTGAACAACTAAAGGACATCGTCAGACACGGCGGAAGAATCTTCTAACTGCAAGTGATGACTCATCCCAGCTAGCCCATATGCATCATATCAAACCTGCTCAATAACTGCTCACCATCCCCGAATGGATCATCACAATTTTTAAAACAATTAAACGGTCGACTAATTACATGATACAAACCAACATGAAGCAAATACCAAGCAGCTCAATCAACACATCAATCCCCAGTCTCCATCATAAATCTCCACACAACTGACTACACACTAAAGTGTGTAGCCCTGCCAGAGTACCCATCGCAATGGTACTCCACACCGCTAGTGGGGACCGCAATGCTCCCACCTAAGCCATGCTCATCTCATCGAGCGATAAACCCATGTTCCTTAATGTGCACATCCCTTCTTTGGCGGGTTCCACAAAAGGCGAATCAAGGGCGTGAAGCCACTCCCGCAAGTGACTCCACTCGGCCCAGTGGACGCACCCCAAGAACACAGACAGTTAACAAAGAACCACAATACAACATCAACGGTACCGTCGAAACAATTAACAATATGAAATCACAAACCGTCGAATCAATCAACAATCACTAACTACAAGACAATCACCACAAATCATGTAATTAATACCGAGTAGGGAAACCCTACCTGGAACAACAATCACCACAGACGGTCACAATCGCCTAATTAACATTGCCCTTCACTAAAATTATTTCCTACCAAACATACAATCATACAATCACAATCTAACATCAACAATACTCCCCAAAACCCCCAAATTACCCAATTAGGGTTTCAACCAACTTTAACAAAACATTATGAAAAGTGTATAAAAAGCTTACCCTCGACACAAGGATCACAACGGCGTAAAGAACAAGATGATCCAACACTCCTAGCGTTGGGGATTTGCTAATGATGCGATGAATCAACTTACGTAACTTCTTTCTCTCAATTTAGGTTTTTAGAATGATAAAAAGGTTTAAGAAAGGTGACGGAACTCATTATATATTATTCTTGCATCATTAACAAAACCCGTCAAAGCTCAGCCCATAAACTGACTTACTCGATCGAGTAAGGCACTTACTCGATCGAGTGCCCCCTACTCGATCGAGTACCCAACTTACTCGATCGAGTACCCTACATGCAGACTCCTATTTTGCGTCGAAAACTACTTACTCGACAAAGTAAGCCCTACTCGATAGAGTACCTATAGACTCATAAAACTTTAGTATTACAGTCTTCCCTCCTTAAAAAGAACTTCGTCCCCGAAGTTCAACCCATACATAAAAACAAACATACTAACCCGATCAAAATACAACAACGCAACTAAGAACTTAAAACAAAACCCCAACTTATAAAACAGCAACTCCCAAGACCAACTCCACCAACTGTGTCTACCTCCACCACATGACTCACGATATCATATCCACCACATTATCTCTCTCGACACTAACTCCATACATTAACAACTACCGTCCACAAACGCTGTTAGCTCCGTAACATATCATCCACTAGAAAATTCAATATCAAGATACTCATAACATCAAACGGAATGTTACATTCTACCACCCTTAAAAGGAACTTCGTCCTCGAAGTTTACTTACACTCATAAACATCCTCATCCCACTGTCAACATTCTCGAACTCCCTAAACATCATCATCCAACTGTCAACACTATCGAAGTATTCTCCCATTCCTAAACATCGAACCACTACAAGCACGGCCATGACCTTTAATAAAATCAATCAAAACAAATATCCGTCCTTTATGCTACACCAACACTCTACTTCCAATTATACTACAACATGCACAACCATCAAAATCTCTTTTATTGCATCCTACTCCTCTTAAGATAAATGTTACGTTCTCGTAACTCACTGATACTAGATCCTTAGCTCTATCTTATCATTATCCTCATCACCACCACATGTCAAAGATAACCGCCTATAATCTAAACACTCACCATTCCTATATCTAAGGTTCTCTTACTTAAATGCGCTTCTCGTACCTCAATTCATTCTGCACTCCATCTAACCAATACCATAAAATCCTTATCATAACCAATACTCCAACTCTTCCACATTACCGCAACACGACATACCACTCTATATAAACTATATAAAACTCCTATCGTCAAAAGCATAACTCACGATTCACACTTGTTACGTACACTCATTCTAGATCCTCAAGTTATTTTCTTTCATCACTGCAAAACTAATACATGACTTAACATGACACTAATTCCAAACACCCTACACTCATGTCCCCTAAAACCGATTATGAACCCCTGCAGCGTCCATATCAAAGACAACACATGTTCCACAAATCACTTACCACGACTATGTCTACCGATGCCGCATCTTAAAACAAGATCAAAATTATCAGATCAACTTTCACAATCGTGTCTTATGAACAGAATATCACTATACCATGACAACAACGAAAACATACCCAACTCTCTTTTATATCATATTGTACCAAAACTGGTAAGAAACATCAACAAACAAAACAACTGTCTATCCGTACAAATCGAAACTCTCGGAAGCAAAGAAGAAACAAAACAACAATCTATGTATGTCGATATGTACTTTTGAGAACTCGTATTATCATAATCATCCCACCTACTCCACCACAACACCGGCCACCAACAGCACAAGTGAGTGCGAAAAATACCCGCATCAAAACACAAAGTACCGTGCCCGGATCACCACCTGAGGCACAACAACCACATCGATAGACATCCCCACTTACACTATTCTCATACACACTGACTCAGGACAACTTCCCAGACAAGAAAACTTACTCAAAACCGCTTTACTAGATCACAACACAACATATTGTATGTAATAAATAGATAAGCATCTCATGAACATCATCCCTACCATTTCACGGAATACACATGCATTATCAATACACATACAATTATAACTAGCCATGCCAAATCAATCAAATTATTACCTTTTAGAATATCATTCAATTAGGTTACCATACTCAACATATAGAACATTCAGATAACAACTTTATAACTATCACACCATACCACTCCCCGTGAGATCAGAACCTCACACAAACATTTATACACATCATAGACCCGTAATCACATCCAACTAGTCAATCATGATCACGTAAGTTACCACCTGATAAAGGTTACCTCTCGCCCGAGCTTAACTCATATGCCCCTCATAACACATTCTCCCAGTCGCATAATCATCACCTTCTGCCAAACATAACCATACCATTAACACTCAACTACTAGCAACCGCCTCCTACAACCATATCTTATACTTCCTCACAACCATTCACGTCAACCGGGTCTCTAGAAAATCAACCTCTTTAGAATGGCCATCTTTCCTATTTATCATCACCCTTAACCACTAGCGACAACACCTCCACTACCACCGTTCAGACATCAAACCTCTTACACTCACCTCTAAATATAACAGTTCATTTCCTCTCTTCGGTTATCATTCCAAATAACTAAAATCGAATTTACCAACAAAATTTACCTCAACATTCTTCCCAATATTATCCTTAATTTTTATCGTCATCTAACTCTCCACCAAAATCTCATATCCTGCAGATACTCTACCAACTTCTTACTCCCTTAATTCCTCGAAACTCACGACTAATCGTGTTGTCCTGAAACTCCTATATACCATTAACCAACATCCCCGTGACAATACCACACATCTCGACGATTCCTTACTTTTATATCACATAACTCCGGTGAACATTTTTGAAGAGTTAAGAACAATAAACACCTAAGAGGGGGAGGGGGTGAATTAGATGTACCTTTTAAAAATTTTCTCGTTTACTTGGTTAATGACTAACACAAGTAAGATCTATTAAGTACGGGTTTGAGAAACTTAATGGATTGTAAGTTCAAAAAAAGATCTGACGAGTCCATGCAATGAAGATGAGAGATCGTTGCACAAAGACTTTGGAAGCTAGATTAACGTATAGAAGTAGAATGATAAGAAAACGTGAAAGTAAATAAACAAACAAGACGATGTTTAAAAATTGGTTCGGTTCTACTCAAGCCTACGTCCAACCGTTATTTTATTGCTTGTTTAGAAATTTACTCAAACTTAACTAAACCATTACAATGAAAATAACTCGCCAACCTACTCCGGTTGCAATTGCTTAAAGCTGCTCCGCTTCAAGACTTTCTCTTGCTCAAAGCTACTCCGCTTTAAGACTTAAGGTTCTATCTCAACGGTTTACAGAGTCAGAATCTCAGTGGTTCACTTAAGAACATGGGGATTACAATTAAGACCTAAACACGAGAATCATTGAACATATTCTTTATGCAACAGTGATGAAGCGAATCGATACTTGGAGATTTCTGACTTTGAAAAACAATTGAAGACTTTTGAATAACAGAAAACGGTTTTGCAAATGATTGAAGAACAAAGCTTTAAATGCTGAAAAGATTTGCAAAGTGTTTACAATGAATGCTCTTTCAAAGTCTTGCAATAAATGATAAATGAAGTGGCTATTTATAGAGAAAGGAAGTGTGTAAGAGAAGGGTCTTAACACTTCTTTAATCTAAAATCCATAGGTTTGTAGTATGCATTTTCATTTAAAATTATAAAAGAACAATCAGATTTGTGAGGCTCAAGGTGGCTGCATTTTTCAGAAGCAAAGGAGTGTTTTCCATAAAATTTATGGGAACTCACAATTTTGCCACAAATGGAAAAAGCATAAGACCCATTTTTAGCATGGAAAACAACTTGCATTAATAGGATTGGCATCTTTAAATTAATTTGCAAGCATATTCTTTTTGTTCTTTTTGTTTTTCAGTTTTGAAATACTTGAGCATAGAAAAGCTTTTTAAAGAATTTCAAACACTTGTGAATTTTTCCGAAAATTCTCCATACATTAGTACTAGAAACCTTGGTGCTTGATCATAGAAACTGTTGCACGTTTTTTGGAATCACTTATGCATAAAAAGAATATGTTGAACTACCTCGTTTACAACATTCGTTCTAGACTATGGGCATGGCTGACTTGTCCTTCATCTTGATCATCTTTGAACTTCTTTGAACAATCATTGGATGCTTCAATTTGCTAAACATTTAACTAAGAGGCAAACAATTAAATCATAATGAAAATTGGCGTCATCAACCAAGTGTGTTCTAACAAATTCCCCCTTTGATGATGGCAAATTTTAAATATGTGTGAAGTTCCCCCTAAGCCATGGTAAGTCGGTCTTTGAACCAAATAATAAGAACATCAATTACACATGATCAAGGTGAATGGGGGTCAACATGCTTGGCCTAAGTAGAACATCTAATCATCATAGCTAAGACAATTTCACGGTGAACGTTAGCCGAAGAGTTGTTAGTTAACACATAAAAACATAATTTAACTACTTCCCCCTCTTGACATCATCAAGAGAAGGATATAAACATGTTCAAGCAGTACATAATTAAACCAAAGACAAATGTTCAAAACAAGAGAAAAGAAACAGCCCATAATTTGCACAAGAGTTAAAAACAAAGAGCCAAAAGGGTAGGAGGGCAAGGGTAGGTACGGATGACTTATTCATCATCGGACGCATTACCACCAAGAGCTTGCACACGCTCAATGAGATCTTCATTTATGGTTTTGAGCTCAGCCACGTCTTCCTTAAGAGTCTCATTGTCAACAACCAATTTGGACACCATGTTCATAAGCTTGTCCAACTTAGCAAGTATAGCACCCACTTCAACAGTTGAGCCAACTGTTGCACCAGTTTTAGCTCTACCCGAGTACTTGTGAGTCAATTTCCCATTGCTAATAGCCAAATTCATTTGAGAAAGCAAACCCATGGTCATGTCATCACTGAGTTTTTCAATACCGGGGCTACCTTTCATGACTATATTCCTTTTCATGAAGATAATGGACAACCACATACCATATGGAATCACGGTTTTCTTGTCAAATTTCCCATTTTGAAGGTCAGGGGCTATCTCATGGATGCGGTGAAAGATGAGTTGGAGAAGGTTGATGGGACGGCGTTTGATAATGTGTTGTAGAAGAAGCATCTCAAGGAGAGACCATCGTCCCCTACTGTTATTGTTAGGTAAAATGGCTCGGTGAACAAGGTTAAAGCTGAAACGGTGGGGGGCTTGAAGTTCATGGGCATATATGTTGGTGGGTCCATTTTCATTGTCGGGTCGAAAGGTTCTCACAACCTCACTAGCCATATTTTCATCAACATCACCCCAAGTAGTCATAGGAAAGGTGGCAAGACCCACGGCTTCAACCTCAAGGTAAAAGGCAAGTTGGTCAATGGTCAAGACAAAGGGTTATTGGTTTATAAAATGCGAGAGAGTTCTGATGCAACATCAACCTTGGTGTTGTATAGAACGAATTAACCGACATGTAAACCGGAGAGTATTTGTCGAGGAAACTAAACCAACCGACCAAAAACAATGACTTTGAAGAATGCAAAAGCCGGGGAAGAATCATACCATATTTTCTTGTATCGTCTTCCCTTTGTGAAAGCAACATGCAAGCATGCCTTGACATAGCTTGAGGGTGTCATCCGGAAGGTCAAAAGAGTTGAGATGAGCAAGGACATCATTCTTGAATGCCTCATCATGAGTGGTAACCATCAACTCCGTGCAAGTATTGAGAGTGATTTTATCCTCAATAACATCATCATCTTCCGTTGGAAAGACCACCTCCTTCTTCTGTGGGTACCTCGGCTTTTTAGCCGCCTTTGGCTTTGATTCCCTCTTTCTTTTGATACCGGCCTTAGATTTCGCTTTTGGTTTGGTGGGAGTTTCAATGATAATATCATCATCATCATCACCAAACAGTTCGGTGATTTTGATTTGGGATTTTGTTTTGGGGTTTTCGGTGGAGAGAAGGTCAAATTCATCGGCAACCTTGTCGTCATTGTTGGGTTCATTGGAGTTTTCAATGTTGGGAATGACCTCTTCTTCATGAATGACTTCTTGTTCTGAATTTTGATTTTGAGAATCAATTTTTGCAGCATCTTTCTCACTCACGGTTTCCTTTTCATTTTCTAGTTCACTTTCTTTTTCTTTTTCCTCATCTTTTTCACTCATTGTTTCTTCCTCATTCTTTTCAATTTCATTTTCCTCAACATTCTTCTCACTTTATTTTTCTTTTTCCTCATCTTTTTCACTCATTTTTTCTTCCTTATTATTTTCAATTTCATTTTCCTCAACATTCTTCTCACTTTCTTTTTCTGATTCTTTTTCAGTCACAACAACCTCATCTTCAACCTCATTTTCTTTTTCCTCTTCAACAACATCATCAACAATCACATCATCATCAATCCCTTTGTCTTTGTTGATTTTTCTTGCCATTTGTTTGATTGTGGGCTCATCTTCTTCGGAATCAACATCAACATTTAAGTCCAACATTAACGAGATTGGGGGACTTCGTTTTAATCCACCACGGCCTCCTCTACCACGGCCTCTTCCTTTTGTAGCCATGGATTTCTTTCGTGCAACACTGGGCTTAACTGTTGGAGGCTTGGTAGGAGACGGGGTGGGTTTGTCGGATTTTTGAATGTTTGCAGCAAATTTGGTGACCATTTTTTATTGGGCAATGTATTTTGGGTTGAAGGAGTTTCTAAGATTTTGAATTTCTCTACTGATTGATTTTTTGGGAGCCATTTTGAGGGTGATGGGTTTGACAGTTTAGGGAGATGAAAGAGGTTGAATTATTTTGAAATTTGAAGGACAGTTTGTGGGTAAATGGGAAAGTGGGGTTATTACATGGGAGATTTATTGAGGGACGGTTGGATTTAAAGAGGGAGTGGTTAATAGGTGAGGTGGAGTGTAAATGTGAGAAATCAATCAGTAGAGAAATTTTTTCGACATACTTGACATATGATAAATTTGACATTTTTAAACTTGAAAACATGTATACATCTTTTATCTCTAGTCAATCATGTGGGAAAGATAATTTTAACTCGTGTTACATGTCGCCTAACAAACCAATTTCCAATCGAAGTTTTACGAATTGTTCCCTTTCTAACGGTTTTGTAAAAATGTCCGCAATTTGATTTTCCGTTCTACAAAAGGTTAGACATATATTTCCTTTTTCGACTTGATCTCGTAAAAAATGATGCCTTATATCAATATGTTTCGTCCTAGAATGTTGTATTTGATTTTTCGAGATGTTAATGGCACTTGTATTATCGCAAAATATGGGAGTAGTTTCGAAAATAAGACCGTAATCGCGCAATTGTTGTTGTACCCAAAGAATTTGAGCACAACAAAGAGCGGCACTTACATACTCACTTTCGGCCGTGGATAGAGCAACGGTATTTTGTTTCTTGGATGCCCATGAGATGAGGCACGGTCCTAAGAAGGTAGCAATACCCGAGGTGCTTTTTCTATCCAACGAGCTCCCGACATAATCCGCATCCGAAAATCCTACAAGATCAATGTCATAATGAGTTGGGTACCAAAGGTATAAACCTTGCGTTCCAATCAAATACCTAAAAATCCGTTTAACGGCTTTGAAATGTGATTCCTTAGGATTTGATTGGAAACGAGCGCATACACACACACTAAATTGTATGTCGGGTCGACTAGCGGTTAAATAAAGCAATGAACCGATCATACCTCGATATACCTTTTCACTAACACTCTTACCATTTTCGTCTTTGTCAAGATTAAGCTTGACAATCATAGGTGTAGGCATAGGATTCGAGCTAGTTAACCCAAACTTACTTATCATTTCCTTTAAGTACTTTAGTTGGTGGATCATGGTTCCTTTTTCATCTTGCTTAATTTGGAGACCAAGGAAGAATCCAAGTTCTCCCATCATGCTCATTTCAAACTCAGAAGTCATAAGATCCGAAAAGTAGTTATAAAGAGTGTTGTTAGTTGCACCAAAAATAATGTCATCGACATATACTTTCACAAGCAACAGTTCCTCTGATTGTGACTTGATAAACAATGTTTTATCGACCGAACCGCGTAGAAAACCATTTTCTAACAAGAATTTTGAAAGTCTATCATACCAAGCTCAGGGAGCCTGTTTTAAACCATAAAGTGCTTTGTCAAGTTTAAATACGTGATTAGGGAACTCATTGTTTATAAACCCGGAGGTTGTTCGACAAAAACTTCTTCTTCAAGATAGCCATTTAAGAAAGCGGTTTTAACATCCATTTGAAAACGTTTTATGCCAATATGAGATGCAAAAGCTATGAGCATTTGAATGGCTTCAAGACTAGCTACTGGTGCAAAGGTTTCATCGTAGTCAATCCCCTCTTGTTGATTAAACCCTTGTACCACTAGTCTAGCTTTATTCCTTACGATTTCTCCAACATCATCAAGCTTATTGCGATAGACCCATCTCGTACCAATTACAGTACGTTGAGATGGTCTAGGGACCATATGCCATACCTTATTCCTCTCAAATTGCTCCAATTCTTCTTGCATAGCCGTGACCCAATATTCGTCGGTTAATGCCATTGTGATATTAATGGGTTCAATTTGTGATATGAAGGCTTCAAAAGCACAGTGGTTTTGGAGTGATGATCTGGTTTTGATTCCAGAGGTAAGGTCACTGGTTAGATTTGATGAAGAATGGGAACCTTGATGCTTCCATTTCTTTGGAACAAGTGTGTTAGAGGCCTCGGTTGTTTCGTTTGGTTCTGATGCAACAGTGGCAGTGACTGTTGCATGGGGAATATTTTGTGAGGGTGTTTGTGGATTGATTTCAATTTGATTAGTGGTTGGTTCACTGCACTTCTCATTCCCCTTGGATGAGCTAGCTCCATTTTGAGATGAGGGAGGGTTAGTTCCCCCTGGATTTTGGCCAGCCTCCTCAAGCAACAGTGGCTCCAACTGTTGCTTAGCTTCTTCCAATACTTGATCCATGTCATGACGTATCATTCCAATTTCGAAGTCATCGTCTTCCTCATCATCTTCTTCATCATTAACCTGAGTGTTTGAAACAAAGAGACTAGATTCGTCAAATATTACATGAACGCTTTCCTCCATTTTCATGGTTCTCTTGTTATACACTTTGTAAGCTTTACTATGATTGGAATAACCAACAAAAACACCTTCATCACTACGAGCATCAAATTTGCCTAGGTTGTCATTTCCATTATTGTGCACAAAGCATTTACTACCAAAGCATTTTAAGTGTGAGATGTTAGGTTTTCTTCCTCTTAGTAATTCATAAGGAGTTTTATTAATGATTTTTATAATCATGACACGATTGTAGATGTAACAAGATGTGTTAACGGTTTCGGCCCAAAAGTTTCTTGGCACTTTAGAGCTAATGAGCATGGTCCTAGCCATATTTTCAAGTGTTCGATTCATTCGTTCCACGACCTCATTTTGTTGAGGGGTTCTTGCGGCCGAAAAATTGTGGCTAATACTGACCGTGCTCATTGCAATAAGACTCAAATGACAAATTCTCAAATTCGGTTCCATGGTCGGATCTCAAGGAGACAAGTTTATAACCAAATTTGTGTTGGACCTTTTTAACCCAAATTAAGAATTCATCAAAAGTTTGATCTTTAGAACATAAGAAGAGAAGCCAAACAAATCTTGTAAAATCATCAACAATGACACAAATATAGCGACTTCCACCTCTACTAACAATACGCATAGGTCCACATAAGTTTATGTGAATGAGTTCAAGAGGTAAGGAAGTGCTAACAATCTTTTTGGATTTAAAGGAGCATTTTACTTGTTTACCTTTAACACAATCGTCACAAAGTGATTTAAATTCAAATTTGATGTTAGGAATGCCATCAACTAGATCAAGTCTCTTAAGGGTATTAAGTGTTTTAGCATTTACATGACAAAGTCATTTATGCCAAAGCTAAGGGTCATTCTTTTGAACACTCATGCATGATAGTGTTTGACTCGACAATGAATATAAGTTAGTCATGTAAACATCTTTGACACGTTTACCTTCAAGAATGAGTTCTCTAGTTTTTCCATCAATTATTCTATATTCACTAGCAAGAAATTCAACGATGTTACCTCGATCACACAATTGTGATATGCTTAGAAGATTGTGTTTTAAACCTTTGACAAGCAACACTTTGTCGACACATAGTGACTTTGACTTACCAACTTTTCCAATACCAATGATTTCACCTCGTTTGTTGTCACCAAAAGTCACCATGCCACCATCGTAGGCTTCTAACGAAAGGAATTGGCTTTCATCTCCCGTCATGTGATGAGAGCATCCACTGTCTAAATACCAATTGCTGCTGCCTTTCGCTAATGCCTATAAGAAATCAAACGTTTAGTTTAGGAACCCAAACAAGTTTGGGTTCCTTCTTGACAATAACTTTCTTGACTTATTTCTTTTTAATTCAAACATGTTTAGCCACTTTAGTGCTTCTTTCTAAGTCAAGGACTCTCTTTTCACAACCATTGAACTCATGACCGTTTTACCACGGTAATTGCAAATAATGTACTTAGGAAGGCCAAGCATACTTTCTTCTTCGAAAATCTGTCATGCTTGGGTCTTGGTTTCGAGTGCAGATGCGTGGAACTGTTGCATTTGAAACTAAGTCCAACATTTTTTTCACGGTTTTCATATTCTTGAGATTGTTTTAGAAGAAACTCCAAGACATTTTGACTTCCTTCCCATTTCAAATAAAACATCTTAGCCTCATCTAGCTCTTTGGTTAGTTTTTCAATTTTAACAAGATGATTAAGATTTAGTTGACCTACTTTGTCGAAAGCATGTTTAGCATGTCTTACTTCATCACTAAGCAATAAGCCAATTTGCTCAAGTTGCTTGTTATCTCTTTTGCACAAGGTGAGGTCAGCTAGCAGAGAGTCACGTTCGTTAGTTAGTGAAGACACGTGTTTTGTGAGAGTCTCAGTTTTCTTCATAGACTCAGATGCAATAGTTGCATCATCTGTTGCATGGATTTGTTCAGCCTTTTTCAGAGTTTCAATTTTAACAAGAAGATCATCATTTGATTTTTGCACTCGATCTAAAGCACTTTTAACATGACTTGACTCATCATTTAACATTTCAGCAATTTTGACAAGATCCCCCTTTTCACTTTGACATGTTGCAAGATCAATCAAAAGTTGGTCACGTTTTTTGGTTAGTGAGGACACAGTTTTATCTAAGGACTCTTCTCCTTTGTTAGACATAGATGCAACATTGCAGTGATCTGTTGCATGTATTTCATCAACCCTTTTAGCAAGAAACGGATTCTGTTTTTGGAGTTTTTTAATCTCCTTCTCAAGATTCGATGATGAATTAGGTTGATCTACCTCATTTAGACATTCTTTTAAACCAACAATTTCTTTGGCTATGTCTTCAATTTCAGTTTGCATAGCCTCTAATTTATCGCTTTGGACACGACACTTATCAATGAATTGGTCTAGGAGATGACAAATTTTGTCTTTAGAGAAAGATCGAACCTTTTTCTTGAGCTTATTTACCTCAATGTCATAATCTGAATCGAGTCCACGAGTGAGCCATAAGACATTTTACACTTTCTTTCTTTGTCGACTTTGGAACATCATTGCTTAACTGAGATGAGATGCTAAGTTTGGCATCCAATTCTTCCTCAAGGACATCGTCCTCGTCGGAATCAAACATTCCCCAAATGGCAGTCATTACTTTGCTTTTGTATTCTCTTTTAGCAAACTCACGCTTTTCTTTAGATTTAATGTCGTTCCACTTTGGACATTCCTTGATTTGGTGACTTTTGTCACCGCATTTGAAGCAACCAACAGTGGAAGTAGACTTTCTTTTGGGAAAGCGTCGTTTGCTAGTATAGTTATTAGACCTTTGTGAGTTTCGACCATTAATCATGCCAACAATGTTTTTAGTGAACATTGCAAACTCGTCATCTTCATCCTCCTCATCACTTGAGAGAGCATAGAGAGCAAGTTCTTTCCCTTTAGAGCTTTCACCGGATCGCTTCATGAGAGTTAACTCATGAGCCATGAGTGAGCCCATAAGTTCATCAAGGGATAGCAAGGAGAGGTCTTTAACTTCCTCAATAGCCGTAACCTTGGTTACCATTTTCGAATAGGCTACGAAGGATTTTACGGACTAAATCCTCGGATTCGATGTTTCTACCTAGACTCTTGAGGTCATTAACAATACTAGAGAAACGAGAAGACAAACTATTAATTGACTCATCTCTTCCCATGTTGAACATCTCATATTGTTGCATGAGAAGATCGACACGGTACTTTTTGACTTGTGACGTTCCCTCATAAGCAAGATTTAGGGTGTCCCAAATTTCTTTTGCCGAGTCACATCCGGATATTCGGTTAATCTCTTGTTCACCGATGCCATATTGAAGGATGGACATGGCTTTTGAGTTTTTCTCGACTTTTCTATAATCGGCCTCAACATATTTGTCCTCACTTTTGAGAGACTTAGTGCCATCGGCATTAGTCACCTCAATTTTGAGGGGACCATTTTGAATGATCAACCAACATTCGTAGTCCGCACTTTTGACATAGTGCTCCATGCGATGTTTCCATCAGGCATAGTTTTCTCCCTTAAATATGGGATACTTAGTGTGTTTTGAATCGTCCATAACTATGGGATCAACTCCTTGGTGTTAACCAATATCAAGAGCATAAGGCTCTGATACCAATTGAAGAGTTAAGAACGATAAACACCTAAGAGGGGGAGGGGGTGAATTAGGTGTACCTTTTAAAAATTTTCTCGTTTACTTGGTTAATGACTAACACAAGTAAGATCTATTAAGTACGGGTTTGAGAAACTTAATGGATTGTAAGTTCACAAACGGTACAGCAGGTCCATGCAACAGTATAAGAGACTGTTGCACAGCACTGGAAGCGAGATTAACGTATAGAAGTAGAATGATAAGAAAACGTGAAAGCAAATAAACAAACAAGACGATGTTTAAAAATTGGTTCAGCTCCTACTCCGGAGCCTACGTCCAACCGTTATTTTATTGCTTGTTTAGAAATTTACTCAAACTTAACTAAACCATTACAATGAAAATAACTCGCCAACCTACTCCGGTTGCAATTGTTTAAAGCTACTCCGCTTCAAGACTTTCTCTTGCTTAAAGCAACTCTGCTTCAAGACTTAAGGTTCTATCTCAACGGTTTACAGAGTCCGAATCTCAAGGGTTCACTTAAGAACATGGAGATTACAATTAAGACCTAAACACGAGAATCATTGAACATATTCTTTATGCAACAGGTGAAGCGAATGATACTTGGAGATTTTACAGCGTTGAAAAACAATTGAAGACTTTTGAAAAACAGAAAACGGTTTTGCAAATGATTGAAGAACAAAGCTTTAAATGCTGAAAAGATTTGCAAAGTATTTACAATGAATGCTCTTTCAAAGTCTTGCAATAAATGATAAATGAAGTGGCTATTTATAGAGAAAGGAAGTGTGTAAGAGAAGGGTCCTAACACTTCTTTAATCTAAAATCCATAGGTTTGTAGTATGCATTTTCATTTAAAATTATAAAAGAACAATCAGATTTGTGAGGCTCAAGGTGGCTGCATTTTTCAGAAGCAAATGAGTGTTTTCCATAAAATTTATGGGAACTCACAATTTTCCCACAAATGGAAAAAGCATAAGACCCATTTTTAGCATGGAAAACAACTTGCATTAATAGGATTGGCATCTTTAAATTAATTTGCAAGCATATTCTTTTTGTTCTTTTTGTTCTTCAGTTTTGAAATAATGTTCCTCTTGAACATAGAAAAGCTTTTTAAAGAATTTCAAACACTTGTGAATTTTTCCGAAAATTCTCCATACGTTAGTACCAGAAACCTTGGTGCAACGATCCATGAAGGAACTGTTGCACGGTTTTTGCAATCACTTATGCATAAAAAGAATATGTTGAACTACCTCGTTTACAACATTCGTTCTAGACTATGGGCATGGCTGACTTGTCCTTCATCTTAATCATCTTTGAACTTCTTTGAACAATCATTGGATGCTTCCATTTGCTAAACATTTAACTAAGAGGCAAACAATTAAATCATAATGAAACTTGGCATCATCAACCAAGTGTGTTCTAACAATTTTCCTAGTTTTACTCCCGTCATAATTTTGTTTTTACACTCAACAAAATCAATTAACCATTCAACTCCTTATTACTTCTACCTAACTCTTTAGGGCTCCGGTTACCTTCTCATTGCTCCAAAACTCACATCTCATAATTTCATGTCGATATCATCTTACTCTTTCTTACCATGGATCTTCTCTTACTAACTATCACTCACACTCGCCACTAATCTATCCATAAAATCAACGTTCACTGTTCAAACAATTGCATCTCCCTTGTAAATCTCTAGAAATCGAAATTCATTTCATACCGTTAATTACCCAAGGAAATCACACATTAGTTTCACCTCTTAATAAATCAAATCTCCCAAACTCAATCACTGTCTACAAATCCACCTCGCGGCATGTCTCCATCTAAGTTTACTATAGACCACTCTTCTCCATCCCTCTACAACGACCTTTCATTACATATATCTTTA
The DNA here is from genome assembly GCF_048544455.1 of Silene latifolia. Lineage (NCBI taxonomy): Eukaryota > Viridiplantae > Streptophyta > Magnoliopsida > Caryophyllales > Caryophyllaceae > Silene > Silene latifolia. The sequence goes on from NC_133532.1 coordinate 22,435,114, forward strand.
ATCAACACAATCTAACCATCTCCCTCCATAATTCTTACACATCTCAAGTTGCTACTATCCATATCCTTCATGTCAACCTTTTATTCTCACGTTCCTTACACTTACATCACTCCTTGCTCATATACACTTGCCTTTACATCACTCAAATTCGTAAATTTATCACTCACCACGTCTCACAAAACTTGCACCATGCCTCAATCAGCTCATCAATGTTCCTTTTCTTTTTCCACTATCCATTACAACCACATATAACTCATGTCCTCCTACCGAACTCATACCCACCATAAGGTGCCACTCACTACACCATAAGATTGGGTAACTTACGCATCAAGACCAACATACATGTAAAACAATGCATAAAGAAGCAAAATGATACCTCTGAATTAAACATATTATGAAACGAAGTCAAAAGATAAGCATATGACCCAAAACATGGGTTACTAGATCGAGTACAGGCCACTCGATCGAGTAAGTCACTTACTCGATCGAGTAGGTGAAAGTCAGAAGCACGTAAAAAAAATTAATAGGGCTACTCGATCGAGTAAGGGTTACTCGATCGAGTAAGGGTTACTCGATCGAGTAAGGGTTACTCGATCGAGTAACAAGAGGTGCACTCGATCGAGTGATGGCCACTCGATCGAGTACCCTACGCATTTCTCAGCACTGTCCAATTTTCGTAAAACGGTCATAACTCACTCGTTTCTTGGTCGTTTTGGGCGTGTGACCTATCATTAGAATCGTAAAAGAACAAGATATCACCTCCAATTAGAATCACATCAAAATCATATAAACGTCTCAAGTTATAACAGTTTAAAGACAACCTCTCTATAATCGAAAAACACAACTACTTGATTTTTACTTCCAAACAACTTAAACGACAACAAGGTAAACAAAAACAACTCAATACTCATAAAACTAGTATTCTAATCACATGTTACTATCTTCAGAAGCCAAGCAACAACATTCATCATGCACATAGATTATTTAACTTGACAACCATGATTTACCCACATGCTTTTATTCTATACCTTTACATACAACAATAACATAATATACGACTTGAATTCCCCTATTCACATGTTACTAACATAGTAAGAGTAGAAAATCCACTTCCATCATCACATAAACATGTTCCCCACATGAATTTCATATTATCATGCAATTCCTTACTTCATCTTTTCCAATCAATTCATCTATTTCAACCACATTCTTTATCTAACAAGTGCATATGATATAACAGTAGGCAAGTATATGAAATTATTATATAACTTTACGCAGACAAAACTATGTATAATCATATCACATCCCCTAATCACATGTTACTAATATAGCCGCATTGTAAATCATCCATCCTGCAACATCATTATTCATCACATCTTATCACATATGAACTACTTCCTTTTTCCACCACATCACTCATCATTCTCATACACTTTTCTAACAATTTCAACCAACATTGTAAACCAACTATCATGCAACATGCTTTCAACCAACAACATACGAAATCACATCATCACCATCTTTCTTTACACATTCCCCATTCTCCACATACATACATCCACTGATTCACGCCACACATCACTATATAGGCACACAATTCACAAGATAAACACATAGCGATCCCGACTCATATCCCATGGTGACCGGTTCAAAATTGTAGGGCAAGTTCGCGGCTTTAGGACGTCTCCCAAGTCTTTGCATTAGCTCCTACAACTTCTACTCCGGGTTCATTTTAATTTGACTCTCTATATTCATTAGGTTCATTAGTTACAAGTTTCAGGATCGTCGCTTTGATACCACTTTGTGACACCCCCATACTCGAAGTGCCATACCAGGACCACTCAGGTATAGGAACGTCACCATCTCGGTTACCCGAGGCAATGATAATCATAAGAAAATAAAGAAACGTAATTTAAAATTAAATATAGTTTAAGTGATTACATGTTCAAAACCCAAAACTGTTAACTGAAATACAACCAATCCAAAACTGTCTACTAACAAAACTGAACAACTAAAGGACATCGTCTGACACAGCGGAAGACCCTTCTAACTGCAAGTGATGACTCATCCCAGCTAGCCCATATGCATCATATAAAACCTGCTCAATAACTGCTCACCATCCCCGAATGGATCACCACAGTTTTAAAAACAATTAAACGGGGTCAGTACTAATTATACGATACAAACTAACATGAAGCAAATACCAAGCAGCTCAATCAACACATCAATCCCCAGTCACCATCATCAATCTCCACACAACTGACTACACACTAAAGTGTGTAGCCCTGCTAGATTACCCATTGCAACAGGTACTCCACATCGCCAGTGGGGGACCGCAGCCGTTCCCACCTAAGCCTCGCTCATCTCATCGAGCGATAAACCCATGTTCCTTAATGTGCACATCCCTTCTGTGGCGGGTTCCACAGAAGGTGAATCAAGGGCGTGAAGCCACTCCCGCAAGTGACTCCACTCAGCCAGGGACGCACCCGAAGAACACAGACAGTTAAACAGTAACCACAATACAACATCAACAACCGTCTGAAACAATCAACAATAACTAACTACAAAGACAATCACCACAAATCATGTAATTAATACCGAGTAGGAAACCCTACCTGGAACAACAATCACCACAGACGGTCACAATCAGCTAATTAACATCGCCCTTCAGTGAAATTATTTCCTACCAAACATACAATCATACAATCACAATCTAACATCAACAATACTCCCCAAAACCCCTAAATTACCCAATTAGGGTTTCAACCAACTTTAACAAAACATTATAAAAACTGTATAAAAAGCTTACCCTCGACACAAGGATCACAACGGCATAAAGAACAAGATGATCCAACACTCCTAGCCTTGGGGATTTGCTAATGATGCGATGAATCAACTTACGTAACTTCTTTCTCTCAATTTAGGTTTTTAGAATGATAAAAAGGATTAAGAAAAGTGATGGAACTCATTATATATTAATCTCTCATCATTAACAAAACCCGTCTCAACTCAGCCCAGTAAACCGACTTACTCGATCGAGTAAGGCACTTACTCGATCGAGTGCCCCTACTCGATCGAGTACCCAACTTACTCGATCGAGTACCCTATAGGCGGACTCTTTGTTTTGCGTCAAAAACTACTTACTCGACACGAGTAAGCCCCACTCGATAGAGTACCCATAGACTCATAAAACCGTAGTATTACACTTACCAAATGAACCGCCCTTAATAACTGAGACAGACCTTTATGAGTTTTACAAATTATTTTACCCTATAACAACTACGTAAAACTAAATGGTGTTACGTAAAGCAATATGTATCATAATTATCTATATTTAGTGTGTTTAGAGAAAATGTTAGATCTCTTATAACATAAGTTTACCTTGACTATCTACAACTAAGAGTGTTTTGGTCTATATACTTATCGTAAAATCAAATTCATACCGAATTCCAATAAAATTAGTAGTCTCTAAACAACAGTACAAAAATATATGTGATTCTATTATATAGAATGCATGAGGCTTCCATTAGGATCATCTTTTCCAATATGCATGTTGAATGTTCTAAGAATTTGTTGAACAATAGATTGCAAACGTTGGTTTAATTTACATTGTCATGGTTGGGCAATAGAATTCTATTAAGTTGATAAAAAAATCCTAACTATATTGAAAATCGGAATACACAAAACTATTGGGTTGATTTAGTTGATTATTGATGGATCATCGGTCCATCTAACATAAAAGCTACTCTTTTTGGTTTACGTTAATTATATTATGTAGTTACCTATTTTTATTGTTGTACGCACCACCGATTTTAGTCAATTTAAAACGTCATTCCAAAAAATGTGGTTTAATTCCGTAAAATGAACACGTGATAACTGAGATTGAATTTTATAAGATTTACAAATTATATTACATTACAATATATATTCCATTTTGTAAGCATACGACCGTGTAAATGTTGATGGTGGTACGCAAAACAACAGGTGTCTCAATTATATATGTAAACTGTTTGGAGGATTTTTGTTAGATCTCTGAACAATAAATTTGTTTTTGACTATCTACCATTAAGACTGGTTGTTCCTATGAACTTCATGCGAAATATATAATACGACATCTAATTTTGTAGATATGGGATATATTTTTGAGTGAATTAACGATCAACTTTTCAAAGTCCGAACTCCAAAAAGCAAATGAAGAGTTTTGTGTGGATTGGAGGGAGTAGGATATTAGGATACTACTGTTAAACTCGATTAGTTTTAGATTATTTTAGTAAAATTATAACTCATTTTTGTTTATTTGAGATTTTGTCTATCAACAAAATCAAGTATCATTATCTTACATTATTATTCTACTCATTATTTATAATAACAAAATGAACAAATTTTCAAAAAAGAGTTTCAATTTTAAGAAAATGGCTTCAAATTACTAATTATATATGTACAATCGTTTCACTTCTTAACCGATATATGCAGTTAGTTGTCTTTATTTCAACATAATTTATTACACTAAGCAGTACCTTATATTCAACTAAACTCATATGCGATACCTCATAGTTAACCATTAACAAAAAAAGGAATTTTTTTTTTTCAAAACTTGGGTTACAAAGTGGGAAATAGTCGAAACCTCAGGACACCAAAGTGGAATTATGCAAACCTCAGGGCACTAAAGTGGAATTAACCCAAACCTCGGGGCACCAAAATGGAAATTTTCCAAAAAAAAAAAGAGAAAAACTATGAAAAGCTACTGCAAAAATTATGGCACTTTTAAATATACAATCAGTGCATGACATAGTAATAACCAGCCATACGCAAACCGCGGTAAGTAATTAAGTAAATAAAATCACATAGATGAATTGGAATTTAGAAAGTAAAAATTGATGTAACCGAATAATTTTGTATATTTGGCAGTTCAATACATTTTTAACGTTTACTATGGATTTGATATGAATTTGAAACCTGTTTGAAGAAAAAATTCGGTGATATAATAGAAGATTATATATAGTCACCACAATTTTTCTATATATTTATCGTACAATGATTCATTCATAAAATCATAGTTAGCTGGTTCTTGGATTATTAGTCTCGTATAAAATTGTAATTCTTCACTTTGTTCATTTGTATTTAAATTTTTGGCTTGACAAAATCGATATGTGACTTATTTAATATTTTTAAATGATAGCTCAATTTTTTTTAATCTTATGTGAATATTATTGGTAATCAAATCATATTCAGAATTAAAACTATTTCATGACACCGTTGAAGTTGTTTATTTCTAATATTGTCATTATTAAAAAATTTCTCCTCCTACCGCAATTGTAAAACTCAAATGCTAAGTAAATGTCATTCCTTACTTCTTTTTCGTATTATGACATGTTACTTTTTTGTGGAGTATTTTTTTTTTAAATAAAAATCGGCTTTTTCTTATGTTTGGAAGATAATTAGGGGTTTGGTTATAATTAACAACTCGAATATTTTGTAAATCTTTCAAATATTCAAAAAAGCTTTAAAATAAAATTATCTTTATCACTACACGGGTTTCACTAAGTAGTTAAAGTCGAACAACTTAGATTTTGGAGAATATTTTATAGTTGTACAAAATTAGGATCTCTTTTTTTTTTTTTTTCTCACAAAGAGTAATTGTATGTTTATAAAATATGCAATTTTAACACTTTTATGCGTTTATTATATGACCTTTTTGCGTTATAAATATTTCTAAAATAAATATTCTATATAAAGTTATTTTCCTATTATTATTTTAGTAAAGAATAATGGATAAATTATTAGATCCACTTCTATTAGTATTATTTTTCTCATAAATAATTGTTCTACTTCTAGTAGGATTATTTTCTCATAAATTGGAAAAAGCTAGATCTACACTAGTAGTTGACATGAAGATATTCTAGGCAAATCCATATCGTCCTTCCTATAAATAGAAGAAACCGTTTGTGTAAATATCCAATTTCCATAAAAAAACAACTTTCTATAAATATCGACTCCTTTTTTTTTGGAAAACTCTAAATGATGTATAAATAGGATTACACATCCGGTTGTACCACAAACAGTGTACACCCAAGCTATAAGAATTTGAACTTATATGTATTTTTTCTTAGCTAATTCAAAGTTCATGTTTTTAATGTGTAAATGGATAAGATCAATATTTCCTAATAAAGCTCGTATTATTTAACATAAAGTTCAGATACTTTATCACAAAAATCAAATTCTACACGTACAACATAAACAACTGATTGTATAATCCATGAGTTATAAATGATGTATGCTCAAATAACAAGGGATACAAATATAAATGATAAAAAGGGATGTTACAAGTTTTCAAAAAAAAAAAAAAATAACACTTACATAAATTAAAGGCACAGTTTAACTAGAAATAATTACTTGTATTAAAATAAATTTATTTAGTAGTGGGATAAAAGTAGATATACTAAACAAGAAAAATACTTGTGTTCTCGGGGAACGCGTTCTCCTTACATTCAAAACAGGAAGACTAAAATGGAAATGAGGAGGATGGTACTCCTCCTTTGGGCGTCCTCCCGAAAGACACACGTATTTCTCAACAAACAAACAAACAACACTATTTTCCAGGAATTAACAAATTTAAAGTATGGTTTACACCATCATAAATGATAAATGCATGATTAATTAATAAATTAAAGATTGACGATGAGGATGAAGGCGAACAGGAAGGCCTTTAGCAGGGATAGGTATGGGATTTACAACGATAATCTCTTCAGGAATAAGTTTCTCCCATCTAAATCTCTTTACAATATGGTGCACGAACACCAATATTTCCAGCCTTGCATACTCTTTTCCTGGGCACATTCGTTGGCCTCCTCCGAACGGCACATACGTGTATGGTGCCGGACCGCTTCCGTCAAATCTTGTTGGGTCGAATTGTTCTGGTTCCGGGAAGCATTTCGGGTTCCTGTGTGTTGAATGTGCATTCCAGTATAACTGCACGACGTATGCATCATATTTGCGGGTGAGTTAATGTAAAATGGTTTATCAAAATGTTGACTTCGCTCAACGGCACAAGTAAGAAAAGAACTAATAAAAACATCAAACATGGACCAATATATGATTTCTGTACCATCTGTCCAGTCAGTCATCCGTCTATCTATTTTAATTTGTGTTCTTTATATATTTACTTTTTATAATATGCGTTTTTTTAATAACCTATGGAAATAATAACACGATAATCTCATTAATTATGGTAAAAATGAGTTTATTATTGGATAGTATCTCATGAGATTATTTTGTTATTATTTCCACATATAGATTATTAATGTATTTCCTCAGGGCACACGTTAGAAAAACCCTTATAATATTGGGATTGATTTTGATAGTAATTTGATCGTTGACATACACATACATTATTATCTCAAGTATCTCCCAACTAATAAAAATAACCACTAATGATCCATTCCTATGATTTATTTTAGGCTTTGTGTCAAATGTAAAGTTCAAAAAGTTTATTACTTCATAATTGACGAGTATAAGACCATCCACAATAGAGAGGATGAGAGATCCTCTTAACACTCTCTTTCCTCTAAGAGGACATCCTCCCTATCATTGAGGCACATGTTAGATGTCCTCTTAGCAAGAGGAAGACGCTTACTTCCTCTAGTTTCCAAAGCTTACCTTGGCCCTAGTGCCTACCAACCAATCACTATTTGTCTTTTACCTAATAATACTTTTGTTTTTTTCTTTTTTAAAATTATAGAGATGATTTAAAGTATAAGAGATAATGTAAGAGGATCCTCTCTATTGTGGGGAAAATTAATGGAAGAGGATGGTGATGGTGAGAAATGAGGTAAATGAAAGAGAAAATGAGTTGTCAAAAAAATAGAAAGAAAGAGAAAAATTAAGAGGAAGATAACATACTCTCTATTGTGGATGATCTAAAGTAATAAATTTTATAGGAACATGTTCTTATGTATTAATAAAGTAATAAATATCCCTATTCTAAGAAAATTATTATTAACAAATAGTTAAGATGCACAGTTATATACTCGCTCCATGTTTAACTTTACTTTAATCATAAAGACCTAAAGAGAAAGGGATGGATCATTTATGGCTGTAGCTAATAGGTATGACAAGTAGACAATAGTGGAAATTGGATGAGCAAATTACCAATACAAAACCTTCTCATATACAGTAGAAAGGGAACAAATGAATAAGACATACACTACTAAATGAAATAAATACACAAATGTAGGAGACGGGGAGTAGTTATACTGTTTAGTAAGTTACCTTCCAGCCCTTGGGGATTTGGTAACCATCGTACATGAAATCGGAGAGGGCTTCCCTAAAAGCACCTTGAAGCGGGGGTGCCAAACGTAACACTTCACAGACCACGTTCCACGAGTACTTCATCTTCTGTATGTCCTCCCATGTTAGATGCTCTCCCGGTGCTTTTGACTTTGCTATCTCCATTTGTTCTGCGTTTAATTTAATTCCCATTTAAAACCCTAAACCTTACTCTTATTAAGTGTGTTACGTTAAGGTTTGGATAGTTTGTTGATTTGTTATGTTATTATTGGGTCAATTTAATACCCAATTAGTTTGGGAAATATTCCATCTCTTTCGATAAATAGTATCTATGCTTTTGCCATCAAAATTAAGAAAATACATGTGAAAATGTTTTTAGACCACACAAATGACCATCTCCCACTTATACATAAAGAGGCCATAAAAATATGTCAAAAATGAAAATAAATACTACCTCCAATTCTATGTATTCTTCCCCTTGTTTATGGGCACGGGAATTAAGGAGAATAATAAAATAAGTGTAAAAAGTTGGGTGGGGTTTGGTGGTTGGGGGGAGGGGGGAGCGATGAATAATTATGAGTTAAATAAGGAATGGTGGGGTCAAAACTTTAAGAAAAGTAATAACATATGAGTAAAAGTCTTGGGTGGGGTTTGGTGATAGGAGAGAGAAATGAATAAAATAAGAGTAAAAGTTTCCAAAATAAGAAAGGGGAAGAAAACCTGAATAATCCGTTTTAGAAAATAGGGAAGAATATATAGAATAGGAGGGAGTATAATATAAATAACTATTAATAATTTAATGAAAACCCTAAAAAAAATAGATAGAAAAGTTTACCTTTGTAAACACCATCATATATATGTGGTAGTTCAGCAAGAAATTTCACAACATTTGCACAAGTAGCACTAGTAGTGTCATGTCCACCAACAAGCAATCCCAATATTTTATCTGCAATATCCAATTCATTCATGAATCGTCCATCTTCATCGGACGTCAACAACATATGTGACAATATATCCTGCGTAGGAGACGCCTTGTTATCCGCCAAGTCCAACTTCCTTTGCTTTATAATCGCCCCAAGCTCTCGTCTCATCACCTTTGCTGCTTTGATCCCTCGATTAAACGGTGTTCCCGGGAGGTTGATCGGGATGGAGAACATCCCGGCGACGATGTGGTTGAATGGGTCAGCGAATATGGCTACATCAACCGGGTCCTCTATGCTTAGAAATAGGCGGCACGCTAACCAACATGTGTAATGTTTTGCTAGAGGGAATACTTCCACTTTGTCTTTACCCTCCCACTCGTCTTCCATGTGCCGGATTGCTATCTTGTCCATTATGGGTATGTACCTGTAATTAAATTAAATACGTTAAAATCTAATCTCACTTACTTTAACATCCTTTCTTAATAAACAGTAAGTCTTCCTTATAACTGCATTATTCATCTTAAACATGAGAAAGGTTAGGTACATACCATTTGTCTATACTTCCTCTCATCCACTTCTAAGGTAACATGACCCACTTTTTGTGAGAGGAAAAGTTGGTTATAATAATAGCACAATACAGAATGAAAATAAATGAACGAGACATTAAAAACATGAAATACGTAAATGAATGACCGCGACAGACGAAGCGGTAATATTATTTGCTATATTAAAATGAGGTGTATTTCGAACAGAGTACGAATTTTATAATAATAGCACAATCGATTTTATTACAAAATACCTTTGTAATGACTCAGGCTTGAAGATACTAGGAATTAGTTTCTTCAAGTTCTTAGCTTCTTCCCTAGAATCAGTTTGAGTGGTAGAAGGGAAGATCTTGTTAACTGAGCTAGGCCACCAAACTTCTACTAATTTGCCCTCCTTGGAGAACAAGAACTTGTTACATGCGGCACCGCACATTACCCACATTTTTTCTCCAAAGATGGATGTCTTGAAAACTTGGCTAGGCTCATATTTAGACAACCTACTAAATATGAACTTTTCTGGGTGGCCTTTCCATCCTGCCGATAAGAAGTCGTAGGATTCACCTATTACAGGCAATCCCATTGTGCCAGGGGGTAGCTTATACCCCCGTGCAGAATGATAATGGATGTGGAGAAGGTAAAGTGATATTAGAAATAGAGATATGAACAGAATCATGCCACAAAGGAAGAAGAGCTCCATGGTTTTGTTTTGTTGTTTTGATTAAGTTACGAGGGATTTTTTTGTGTTATGTCCTTTTCCACTAAAAGGTAGTCATATTTATACACAAATTCTAACTTTAGACAGACACTATCCATCTCATGTTGTGTTGTAAATGGATAGTATCACTCTTAAAATGAGAGTGAATAGTGCAAGTGGGTGAAAAATGGATACCTCCACTTACCCTCTCACTTACATTTTGTGAGATGACCACTATTCATTTACAGTTTTAGATAGATAGTGTATATCTATAATAAAACGGATCGGATTGTTATACACAAATTCATATGTTACCTTAGGCTTAGGACCCCATGAATTCTGATCGCTGTATATTCAAATGAAAATGATGCAATGTTATCACCACTTGGTAACGTACAAACAAATACTCCCTTTCTCCAAAAAAAAAAAAAACAAAACAAAACAAAAACAAAAACAAAAAGTAAAAAAATACTCCCCTCCCATTTTTATTTTTTCTTCCCATCTCTATTTTTTGAGTCAAAGTTTACTAACTTTGACCATAAATAAGCTAAGAATTTGAAAACTTTAATTCGTAAAATTAACATATTTATCTTTGTTATCAAAACGTCTTCCACAAAATATTATTTTCAATAATAATAAAGTGTATATAAATGTTGAAAAATGAGGTCAAAATATCCGTTTTTAAGACCGCGTAAAAGCAAATTGGAAGAAAATAAAGAATGAGAGGGAGTTTTTTTTTCTTTCTTTTTAGAGGCAAGTATTAAAACACTAATTTTAAGCGTGAAGCTTTAATTTGCACTAATATTAAAATAGTATTTATAAGGAAAAAATATAATTTATATTTGTTTTTTCTTTGTATCTATTGGGTTTTTAGTACAAATAATATAAAATGCAACGACACAATATTTTGTTATGGATTTAACCACAACCCAACCTTGTATTATTATTCAAACAGTAACAATAATACAATTTCAATCCTACAACACTTAGCTACTAGCTAAGATTTCCAACTATGCTTAACTCGGGATATTAAGCACACTCTCTTGTTTTCCAACATAACTAGTGATGACCTTTATATACAAGGTCCAAGTCCTAACTCCAATATAGCTAGCCACATTAGAAGCCTTAATGTCTTACTAATCTAACTCCTAACATTTACACTTAGTAACATATAGTATTACATACTTAAGAATAACATTAGTAACCTATCTACAAATTAGTAACCATTAAAGACTCTAAATGTTATATTCAAAACCTTGACTTTAACTTATGCCTTGGATTAATGTTGGGATTACTTTTCCAACAAACCTCGCTTAAGCCCAACATTACTTTGAGCTTGTCAATAATCAGGCACAATGACCTTATCCTTCACTTGGAAGCACATCCCCTTCACTTGAGAGTACCTCCTCTTGAACTAACACATCTTCAACACATCTTCCATCAAATGTGAATAAGTTAGTTTTATCTTTACTTCCTTTGAGAATCAGCTTGCCATTTTTAGTGACCTCCAAAGCACCATTTTTAACATGAATGGTACAACCCTTAGAATATAATCTACCTAATGAGATTAAATTTCTAACATTTGGTATGTATCTCACATCACCAAACCTTCTAACTTGACCATCTTTAAGTTTTACCTTAACCTCACCAATCCCTTCAATCTTTGCCTTATCACCATTTGGCAAACTAACCATCTTTCCTTCAAATTCTTCTTAAGAAGAGAACCACTCTCTTCATCCACATATGTGATAAGAAGTTCCCGAATCTAACACCAGCTCTCACTAGGTTCCCTTTCACCATGAACCATTAAGAGCTCACCATCATCAACTTCTGCCATAGTTACAACTCCACTAGCACGAGTCTTTTTCAACTCTTTCAAATCTTCTTTTGCTTTAGGAGATACAGTTTGTATATGGCCTAAATCATCGTAGTAGAAGCACTTGATATTAGGATTGTGTTTTTTCCAACCGCCCTTATTCTTGCCACGATATTCACCCACAAAAGCTCCTCCCTCACTTGAAGAGCCACCACGTCCTTGCTTCATCAACTTTTCGGACTCGAGCAAAACTACAACGGTCTCATCTAAGGCCAATGTTGTCTTCCCCACAAGTAAACTAGTGATAATCGTGTTATACTTTTTGGGAAGAGAAGCCAAAAACATTATTGCCTTATCTTCTTCTTTGAATAATGTGTAATGCCCGTCCTTTTAGGGACCCGTTAACCGTCGTTGACTGACCTCAGACACATGTCTAGACCTTTGGAAGCCTTACGAGTTAACCTTGTGACATAGTAACCCTTTGAAGTTTAGGAAGCTCGATCTAGCGGAGGCTACTCGATCGAGTAGCTTAGGGACTCGATCGAGTAGAGGCCACTCGATCGAGTAAGTCTCATACTTGATCGAGTAACTGGAGTTCAACGGTAAAATATAAATCGTGATATCGTGAAACCAAAATCATTTCATTTCACTTCTCCTAAAACTAATTGCCGTCACATCTCCTGTAACACCCCCATTTATCTAAGAGCCTTAAGTAAGCCTTCCTAGATAAGTGGTACTGTTACCATCTCGGAATGTCCGAGGTAGTGAATAAAAAAGTTTAGCAAATCAAGCCAATTTAAATAAATTAAATTCAAATGTCTTATACATATTTTTCTTTTCATCTCATAATAAATACAATAAAATCTCGCAGCGAAATTTAATGACAACTAATAAAAATAAGTAACTAAATATTGAGCTAAAGCTAAGTCGTCCAGTCCATGTCCTCACACGCCTCCGAAGCTCCTAGCCAACTAGTCTCAAGTACCTGCCAAGTCTGCTCCCCAGTTGATAGAGTTTTAAAGAACCGCAAGTGCACGGCGTGTTATAGCACTTGGGGGTCGAATCCACGGCGAGTTTGAGATTATAGACTAAACAACTAAACTAATTAAAGTAAATGTAAATAAACTAAATATGCAAGAAGAACAAGTGAAAATAAGAAGTTGTAATTCAAGATAAGAAAAGTCTAGGACCCGATTCCCCCACCAACAATTCGGGTTTACTATCATGATTCCATTAGACTAGCTATTGGGGTGATACAAAGGGGGAGATGCCTCTAATTCGCCTAATACCTCCCTCTCGGGCTCGCATTAGAACACTAGTCCTCCCAACCCTCCTCCCTTTCGGTCTCGGAAGTCGGAATCCTAAGGTAGAAACCCGACTACCCTAGAGATGTGTACTTCTAAAAGGTACCCTAGCCTCTGCTAAGTCCAAAATCCCTCACCATATTCCGGGTCATCCAACTCCTTCTCTCGAAGGTCGAATTCAAACACTAGACTAGAGGTGCCCTCCCAAGGTTCTCCCTTTCGGTCTCAACCTAGGTTAGCAATAGGTCCAACCATTGAGTACCCGATTCCAAACCTAACCAACTCTCGTTGGTGGACAAGAGTCACAAACTAATCAATACCCATAATTGCCCAAATCATCAAATCAATTGTTAGAACACTTTTGTTGATGATGACAAACCCACTCTAATCTTGCCTTAAGATGTTTTATTTCAGGATTTAGTCCAACCTCCGAATCAAGTGATTATCAAGTGATTGTGGTCAAAACGTGTTGAACAAGCTACCCAAGGATTGTGTTGTAATAATGAGTCACTTATGTATAGGTAAAAGGGTGTAGTACTAAGGCAACAGTAAGCAAGACTGTTGTTGAACAACAGTCTGCTTACTAAGGCAACAGTCAGTCAGACCGTTGCTTCAACTCGTGACACTTGGAAGAAGTCTCCATTTTAAAAATACTCATATTTCGAAAATACAAACTTCTATTTTGAAATACACATTTATGATATTTGAATCTTGTAAAAGGTTATTGTTTAAGAAAAGGATATTCTATTGGCATCTTTCAAAAGGTCTTAACTTAAAGTGGCAATAATTTTCATCATGATTTTTAGAAAGAATAACTTGTTTCTTTCCAAATTTGTTCCTCTAAAATGTCCTCACTTGATTGTCTATCTTACCTTGACTGATTTTCAAAGGCCCTTTCAAGATAGTAACAAGCTAAAGGCTCCTTTTCTTCTTTAACCTTTAGAAGAATGCTCTATTTTGTGCAAACTTGGGCAAGTCAAAATTATTTCTTTTCTACCTCATGTCTTGACTTCTAAACCCTAGTTTGCTTCCCTATAAAAGGAGCACTCTTCTCCTTCATTTTCTTAAGACTTTTTCCAGAGAATTTTCAAAGTGTTTTGCAAACTTGTTTTTAAGAACTCAAAGCTTTTTACTTCATTTGCAAAATATTTCTAAGTCTTCCAGTGACAACAGTCTTCACTACCGTTGCCTTAAGTATTACATTCTCTTGCCTAGAATCGATTGATCTATAAGTTGTCCTTATCAATTCTTTCATAGAATCAGTTTGAGGAAACTTGATCTTTGTAATCATTCTAGTAAGAGTCTTAAGTTTCTAGACGGAGTAGTCTTGAGACTTGTGTCGCAACCGGAGTAGGTTGTTGGTCCTTTTATTTGTAAGTGTCTAAGTAGTCGGAGTAGATCACTTAAACTTATTAATAAAAGAAGATTGGACGTAGGCCTTTAGGAGTTGGCCGAACCAATTCAAAAACATCGTGTTATTCTTTGTTATTTTAATTTCCGCTGCATTTTCATTACTCGATTGTTAATCCACGTTTTATTTAACAACAGTCGCTGATACTGTTGCTTTTGGTCAGTAGCCTTCTCTTATGAGCTAAGACATACAAGCAACAGTCAGATCAACCGTTGCCTTACTGCAATCTTCTTAAACATCGTGATACACTCTTAATGAATCAATATTACTTGATGTATCCATTTGTTCTTCAGATTATCAACCAACTTGCTTTAATTCAATAAAGACTAAGTTGAAATTTTTAAAATAGTACCTAATTCACCCCCTCCCCCTCTTAGGTACTTGAATCCTAAACTCTTCATCAATCCTCTAGCCTACCCTTACTAATCATCCCAACAACTATTTTATAGGAATCAATCAAATAAACCACTCATGTTGGGGTTAAATCGAGTCCTAACAAAAGGACTACTCACTAATCATGGTTCTTAAGACAAAATCATTAATAAGGATGGATTATTTAACCATAGACATGATATGAAATTGAATTCTACAATTAAACATGCAATAAATCAACAAAACATGCAATTTATAAACTGGGCTATTAACTTGGGTGTAATTTATAAAAAAAATTTGACGTGGGAGTAAATGTAAAAAAGTGCATTTAACGTGGGTGTAATTGATAATTTACTCTTATAAAAATTACACCATAAATTTCTTACGAATAGAGTTTTAATATGAGTATACATTTCAACATATTTAGTCATATATTTTGAGAGATATTGAAAAGAGAAGGGAGTGTCTCAAAAAGTGAGAATGACAATTAAAAAAAACTAGGTAATTTTTTACCAAAACATTTACAAATAAACCGGGTAATAAAAATGAAATGGATACGTAAAATATAAAACTCAGAAAGACAATATCTTGAATGCATTTTCACACAAATACTCCGTAAATGATAAGGTACATATATAGGAATTATGATGATGAGAATTGGGGTACACTACTTAACTATGTTGAATGCATAAGTTTATTTAATTAAAGAAATTATTGGATAGAAGACACTGATATTTTATAATTTCACCCTTTACTATCTTCTCTTATCCCATGTAACGATTTCGTTTCGTAGCAGATAAGAGTTATGCTCGAATGATGTGCGATGCGAGAGAACGAAACTCCTGATCTTCGTCAAGCGCGACAACATCATGTTCGAGCACATTAATCCAAGCCTCAATTCCTTGTCCGCATTTTGTGCCCAACAAAACGATTGAGTTTTTAACTGGTAATGTGGTTGTAGATACCCATATAGGTGTACCCCACCCAAAATTTACCTCATACAATGGAAATCCAATCCAGCTACTAAATGAACAATTGTCTGCTTCACCTTGATAAACCAACTCATAAAGCTTTGGTAATTCCAGAAGACACTCTCCTGTTTTGATCTTTGGTAAATAACTCGTATCGATCGATTTTTGGCGGCCATCCCGAGTTTGCCAACCGCCTCGGCCGTGGTCTCGTTTTCGGGTTCGATTGGGGTATGCGTGAAGGTAGACCAGAAAAGGTTACCGCAGCAGTTCTGAGGGATAGGTGACTTCTTTATTGTCCTCAAGTTTACGACTTGCGAAGCACCAAAAATCTTGACAGACGATGGCTTAGCCTTTGCAATCTTAATGAACATTTTCCAAATGAAGGCAGAAACCACTGAGACTCTTGTCGCGGGAATCTCTAGTCGTCCATCATCACATTGACTTTTCAGGTCATCCAACTTCTCCTTGTCGAAAATTAGCCTCCTCGTCACAATCTTTTCCTTACAAATGGCACCTTCAGGATCGAAGATCCCATTCAGGTCCATGGGAGGAAAAAGAGATGCCGAATCAAAAGTAAACAATTTCGTTTGATCAATATTAGAAACACTTCAAGCATTAAGTGCCCAAGCGTTGATAAAGGCAGAAGAAGTTGCTGCATCAGCAATCTTATGCGAAATGCATATACTTATTGCCATACCGCCACAAGAAAAGTGGTTCACTTGGACCGTGGTTACTATGCTCTTGTTAGAGCATAAAGGTACAAAGGGTAATAAACTTATTAATTCCTCTGGATCTGGATTAGCTATAACTTCTGCCAGGTTTTCTAAAACATCGGCTTCATAGTACTCGACCCCTTCATCATTGCAATTGATTGATAAGTTGCCTTGAATCCTTCCAACAAGTGGGTAGAACTGAATCAATGTCTCGGAGAGCGAGTTTTGAGCAATGTGGTAGTTTGGGAGTTGTTATTGAAGAGATGAACAAGGGAGATAATTATGTAATTCTTATTGAAAGATAATCATAGATGCGTACAGTAGTTGTGCATATATACAAAGCTTAAGATATGATTGCCTAATCTAATCCTACAAATAAGGAAACAAGATAATACACTTGACTAAGTTAGGCTAACTGAATATACACCATATAATTCCAATATATCCACCAAATAATAGGAAGATATGATCTTATCTTCCATTACTCCCCCTCAAGTTGGAGCATCTGGAAGCTGAATGCCCAACTTGGGAACGAAGGTAGTAAAAGCTTCACCTCCCAGCGCTTTAGTAAAAATGTCGGCCACTTGATCTTTGCTCCGCACATAGGAAGTTGTGATGGTTTTGCGCACAATGTGATGTCGTATAAAATGACAATCGACTTCAATATGTTTAGTTCGATCGTGAAAAACTGGATTTTTGGCAATGTCTAAAGCGGAAGTATTGTCGCAAAAGAGTTTGATGGGTGCTTGATGATTAATTCCGAGTGACTGCAAAAAGGATTTGACCCAAATAACCTCGCTAGTCACTGCTCTTAATGCCCGATACTCTGCCTCCGCACTTGACTTAGCAACTGTTGTTTGTTTCTTAGCTCGCCAAGAAATGGGCGAATTTCCAAGCTTCACAAAATAGCTCGTTATCGACCTTCTTGTTAAGGGACATCTTGCATGATCCGAGTCCGAGTATCCATGCAATGATAAGTCGGGGCTGCGCTCCAAAACAATCCCTTTTCCAGGTCCTCCTTTGACGTACCGAACCGTCCTGAGAACTGCATCTCAGTGCTCCTTTCGAGGTGCGTGGACAAATTGCGACAAGATGTGTACAGCATATACCAAATCTGGCCGTGTTATCGTCAAATAAATTAAGCGCCCAACCAGACGTCTATATTTCAGAGGGTCATTTAAAAAATATCCGGTTGCCAAAGCTAATTGGTGGTTTGCTTGGATGGGTATGTCGACTGGTTTTGCTCCTTCCAAGCCCGCCTCCTTTATAATCTCTAAAGCATACTTCCTTTGGCTAAGAAACAACCCCTTTGATCCGGTTGCTACTTCAATTCCTAGGAAATATTTGAGTTTTCCTAGGTCCTTAATGCCAAATTTTCGGTCGAGGAATTGCTTGAGTCGGTCACTTGCTTCCTTGTTATCACTTACGATTATCATATCGTCAACATACACCAAAATTCCAATAAAAATACCATCCTTGTTGTATGTGAAGAATGAGTAATCTGCCATTGACTGTATAAAACCATACCTCGTTAAAAAATCGGTCAATTTTTGAAACCAATTCCGGGAGGCTTGTTTGAGTCCATATAGTGACTTCATCAACTTGCAAACTTTGTTTGTACTTCCCCTCTCGAAACCCGGAGGGATTCTCATATATACCTCTTCATCCAAATCTCCGTGGAGAAAAGCGTTATTTACGTCCAGTTGAGTGATAGACCATCCCTTTGAAACCGACACAGTTAATAAGCAACGCACGCTTGTCATCTTTGCCACGGGTGCGAAAGTCTCATGATAATCTACACCTTCGATTTGGGTGTATCCTTGAGCAACCAAACGAGCCTTATACCTCTCAATGGTTCCATCGGCCTTGTATTTCACATTATAAACCCAACGACAACCGATGGGCTTCTTGTTCTTTGGGAGCTCTACGATTTTCCAAGTCCCATTCATTTCAAGAGCAGCAAATTCCTTGGCCATTGCGTCCTGCCATGCCTTTATTTTGGATGCTTCATAATAATTTTTTGGCTCCCTTATCTCATCAACTTTCGCCAAAAACAACCTGTGACTATTAGAAAAACAATTTGTCGTGAGTCGTGACATAATTAATCAAAGGGTAACGAGTACCTTTTACCTTGGATGTCGATTGGGATGAGTGAGCACTTTGATGGGAGTCAATGAGCCGAGTCGATTTACAAAGGTAATCTTTCTTCCATTAAGGCTCAAACTTTTGCCTAGCTCCCCTTCCGAGTTCCGTCGAAGCACCATTATTACTCGGTTCATGTACCTGCTCATTAGTCCTATTTTCGACTTCCTGGGTTGGACTATTATCAACAACTTCATTCTCATTGGACAAATCAATGACCTCATTATCACACTCATCAACACACTCACCTTTGTCAACTTCCTGTGTGTGAGTCGTGTCTTCCACAAAAGGGGAAGAATTTGACATATTGGATGGGCTATTTTCACTTGGGGTTGTGGGTACAACATTAATAAAATGAAAAACGTTTTCATAAAAAATAACGTCTCTCGATTCAAAAATGCATTTCTTCTTTAAATCGTATACCTTCCATCCCTTTTTATTACTTGGGTAGCCCACAAAAATGCACCTTTTACCCCTCTCATTAAATTTATCCTTTGGGTGATCTTTATTGTGGACATAACAGACACAACCAAAAACACGGATATTGTCAAAAGTGGGTCGTGTTTTGTGCAAAACTTCATAAGGTGTCATCCCCTCAAGTAACTTTGTGGGAGTTCTATTAATGAGATACGCAGCGGTTAGGACACATTCCCCCCAAAATTCAATAGGTAGCTCAGCTTAAAAACGGAGTGCCCTTGCTCTCTCCAAAATATATCTATGTCTCCGTTCTACCCTACCATTTTGTTGTGGGGTATCTACTTGAATGGTTTAAAAAATCATACCATGCTCATGGTAAAAACTTTTCATCGTGTTTGACAAGAATTCCGTCCCATTATCGCTTTGTACTACCTTAACCCTTTTTCCAAACTGTGTCTCAGTCATCTTACAAAAATTAATCATAAGTTGACTTACTTCACCCTTATCCCGCATTAGTCGTACCCAAACATGTCTACTTCTGTCATCTACTATTGTGAGAAAATATTGAGCCCCGGAAAGACTTTTCATATGATATGGTCCCCATATGTCACAATGTATAAGATAAAATAAATCATCACTGCGCTTATTATTAATCTTAAAAATGGACCGAGTCTGTTTGGCCCGACAACACGGGTCGCAAATATTATTCAAATTCCAAGACAAATTAAAACCAACCAAATCCGAAAAAAGAGGTAAAATACTATGAGACGGATGTCCAAGACGCTTATGCCATAAAGTAGAATCAGCGCTTGCACTCACTTGTCCAACTTGATATCTTCGCTCACCTTTGTAATAGTAGACTCCATCATTGTGCTCACCCCTACCAATCTTCATCCTCGTAGACTGGTCCTGTATTACACAATGATCATTATAAAAAGTCACAACGCAATTGTTTTTCGTAATCAACTGTTGTATAGAAATCAAATCACATGTCAAAGACGGGACGTAAAGGACGTCTTTTAGGACAAAATTATCATTCAAAATTACTTTGCCATGCTCAACAGCCTCGATTTGCGACCCATTTGTTAAACTTACAGTGGATTTTCTACCTTTCCATACCTCGACAAGAAGATTCCGATTACCTGTCATGTGATGCGAACAACCGCTATCAAGTAACCAGTGTCCGTTATCAATTTTATTCATACCTGATGCTTGTTTACTGCCTTCTCCTTTATTTTGCAAAAGACTTCTCAACTGCACCAACTCCTCCACCGTAAGATCCTGTTTGGCCGCATCATCCTCTTTTGTCCCTGCTGCATTGGCATGTTGATATCCACCACGCCCTTTGCCTCCTCTGCCACGTCCTCCTTGTCTGCCACGGCTACGCCCTTTGCCATGCTTCTCTTTCTCCCAACATTTATCCTCAGTATGCCAAAGCTTATTACAAAAAGTGCAACGAATCACTTTGATATACTCTGCATTGGTCGGATAATATGTTGTGTTTCCATCAGTAGTCGGTCCGCGCTTTGCAACCGTTCCTGTGGTAGCAGTTGCTTGTGTGGCCATTGCGGCTTCTGCCGGTTCTGAGGCTTCCGTCGTCACAGCATGGTCCCTTTCTTCACGATGAACCGTAGCATAGACCTTGCTGAGGGAGCCAATCTCGTCATCCATCAACAAAGTCGACCGAATTTGCCCATAGATATTGCTATCGAGACCCATCAGAAACTGATGGACTTTTTCTTCTTCCTTTTCTTTGATCGTGGCAGCAGCGGCGGCACAGGTGCACTGAGGTACACTGTTACAATGGGCCAATTCATCCCAAATAGCCTTGAGTTGAGTATAATACTCAACTACGGTTTGATTCTTCTTTTGTTTGTAATTGTTTAAATTATTCTTTAACTGATGGATTCGTAGCGCATTACTAGTCGCATATCGATCTTTCAACTCCTTCCAGATCTCTACAACCGTTCCTGAAAAGGCAATACTTGGATGTAGAGAACTTATGATCGAATTCCGAATCCATTGTTTCTTCATAGCATTACACTGCCGCCAAGCGACGGCCTCCATAGTCTCTTCCTCTCCTTCCATAACCGTGGGTCTCCCGATTGTACCTTCAACGAAACTCAACTTGTTCTTAGCGTCGAGTCCGTTCCGCATAGCCTCAGCCCATTGTGCATAATTATTTCCATCGAAAGTAATTGGACTTAGCACAAGGGTAGGGTTTTCGCCAGGATGGAGATACAGTGGTGATGAAGGGGGTATAGACTCATATTTTTTGTAAGACTTGATGGGTATCCCATCTTTTGTCATATTGATAATCTTCGTTTTTGTAATTTGTTTGATATGTCCCAAGATCAATAAGGCTCAGATGCCATGAAGAGATGAACAAGGGAGATAATTATGTAATTCTTATTGAAAGATAATCATAGATGCGTACAGTAGTTATGCATATATACAAAGCTTAAGATATGATTGCCTAATCTAATCCTACAAATAAGGAAACAAGATAATACACTTGACTAAGTTAGGCTAACTGAATATACACCATATAATTCCAATATATCCACCAAATAATAGGAAGATATGAAGTTACTCTCTCTCCTTCATTTGGGTGCGGCTCAGGCCCGTTGTTGAATTTAACATGGTATCAGAGCCCATGGCTAAAGACCTGGGTTTCATGGGCCAAAGTTTGCAGACGGACGAGCAAAATTGCTCAGTTGAATTTGTCCGGTTTGTGTGAAAAGTGTGCCTCACATGTGAGAGGGAGTGTGAAGAAACCCAAAGTCCCACATTGATAAAAGAGGAGAAGAATTACCACTTTATAAGGCAATGGGCTACTCACTCTACAACCAATTGATTTTAGAGTGGAACCTCCTTGACCTTATGAAGCGGACTTTCTCTCCTTCATTTGGGTGCGGGCCAGGCCCGTTGTTGAATGGTTCCACTCTAAAATCAATTGGTTGTAGAGGGAGTAGCCCCTTGCCTTATAAAGTGGTAATTCTTCTCCTATTTTATCAATGTGGGACAACCCTCACATGTGGGACTTTGGGTTTCTTCACAGTTATATTGGCTAAGTTCACTTTGGTAAAAGAATATGTAAGGAATGTGGACAGGAGGCGCAAACTGATCTATTAAGGACAATTGCAGGGTTTTAAGGTGATTTGGTGTTTCTGAAAAAGGCTTGATCATGTCTTTTGATTTTATTGCAACATTGATTTTTCCCATTTTGATCTATATTTTCCAAGAAAGATGTGTGCTTTATTTTATTTTATTTTTGCTCTTATGCTCTTGTATTGATCTTACTTTTATTGTGTTATAATTTGACAGGCTGTTTAATACTCAGGTCAATGCTCTTAGTTCAGCTTCGTTTATGTATCATGATTACAAGCTGTCACTTACTGGCTTTGTTTTTAAAATCCAGCAAGTCGCAAGCGGTTTAATAATTCCGACAATCCTTTCAGTTCGGCTTCATTCATTAATATTAATACTAATTACAAGCAGTTGCGTTCCGTATATATTGTATACAATGCCTGCAAGTCGCAGGCAGTTTAATAATACTCAAGTCAATCCTCTTAAGCGTGTGCTGTTCGGCTTCGTTCGTTTTCATTATTTGAGTGTGTGGGGGAGCTGTCTGGGTATTTTGTCTGTCATTTCCGGTGGCCATTTTCTTATTGTTAGGATACACATATTACCGACTCAATGAGCCGTTGCACAGGAAGATCACCATAAGGTGACCGTTGCTTCAATCCCACAACTCAAGGGAGCCAAATAATTTCTTCCCCTGTTTTGCCATTCATATATTTCGTTTCCGTAAATAGTTCCGTTGCAAATGTATATAAATAGCTATAGTTTATTTGTATGGAATTCAAGTTATTCTGTGAATACAATTATCAATATTATTTCCAATTCTCTCAATCATAAGTTTCTAATTTGGTATCAGAAGACCTAGGTCTTTTCACATAAAATCTCTCCATCGCCTCCATCTTCACATCTCTGTTTCTTTACGGTTTTCGAAAAAAAAAAATGACTAACTCTACGTCTGATTCTGGGGTGGTAGTTAACCCTACCACAACTCCTTCCTACAATCTGGTCACTGTCGAAAATACGGGACAAAGCATCACTCCGATTGTTTTCGATGGTACCAACTACGATGAATGGTCGCGCTCGTTTCTCCTTGCACTTCTCGCAAAAGGGAAAATCGGGTATGTCGACGGCACTATATCTCAACCATCTTCTACCTCTGACACTTTCGCGTCATGGTAGGCAACAAATGCTCTTGTTACCATGTGGATATTCAATACCATGGCAACCCCTATGCGAAGACAGACCACTCTTCGGACAGAAGCCAAAGACATTTGGCTTGACCTGAAGAATCGATTTTCTCAAGCAAACGAAGCTCGTATCTATCAGCTTCAAACCGACCTTCATTCTTGCCGTCAGGGTGCCACGGAGTCTCTGGTGGACTACTATAGCCGGCTGACTGCTCTTTGGGACGCCATTGCAGACCAAGATTCGCTACCAAAATGCTCGTGTAATCCCTGTGCGTGTAATTGGACGACTCTCATCAACAATCGCTGGGAAAAGGCTCGGGTTCGTGATTTTTTAATGGGTCTGGACTCTCGCTTTGATAATACTCGGTCTCAAATTATTGGTATCACTCCCCTTCCCTCTTTAAATCTTATTTATAATAGACTTTTACAAGATGAAGGAGTGCGGAATTTATCGTCTCATAAAATTGAAAACAAACCCGATGTTATGGCTTTCGCGACTCGTACTTCTCATGGGTCTCGACAGCAAAGTGGTGGGGGTCGTAGAAATCCAAACGAACCCTCCAAATATTACTGTCATATTTGTCAAAAACCAGGCCATAGTCTTAAATTTTGTTGGCAAGTGACGGGTAATTACCCGGAATCATGGGGTGATCGTCCCCGTCCTCGCGTCTCGCTGGACTCTGCAACCCTTAGTCACTTGGCTTCTTTGTCGGATCCCCGTACCAAGACACAACCTGGTTATACAAAGCAGGTGGTCTCTGGTCCTCCTCCTAAAGCAAACATGGCCTCTGGTAAGTGTAACACCCCCATACTCCAAGTGCCTTACCAGGACCACTCAGGTATAAGGATGCCACCATCTCGGTTACCCGAGGCATGATATTCATAAGACAATAACGAAACAACTTTAAAAGTAAATAAAGTTTAAAGTGATTACATAGCAATACCAAACTGATAAAAAGAAATACAAGATCCTCAGACGGTCTACTGCTAAAACTATCAAAGCTATAAAACATCATCTGACACAGCGGAAGACTTCTAACTGCCACGTGATGACTCATCCCAGCTATCCCATACGCATCACATCATACCTGCTCAATACCTGCTCACCACCCCGAATGGATCACCACGTTTTTAAAACATTTAAACGGGTCAAGTACTAATCACACAACTCAATATATATATCAACAATAAGATAAGCAGACGACTTAACCGTCACACACACAACCACACCAATTCCAACAATCTCAATCACCGATCGTCCTTTGGACCACCCGCCGATGGGGGACCGCAGCCATACCCACCAAATCCCCGCTCCTCATAATGAGCGATAACCCTGTCCATTAATGTGCACATCCCTTCTGTGGCGGGTTCCACAGAAGGCGAAACTAGGGCGTGAAGCCACTCCCGCAAGTGACCTCACTCAGCCGAGGCCACGCCTCGAGAACCATAGACAACGATCACAATCACAATCACAATACAATTACTATATCAAACAATCAATCTCAACACATCAACAATCATCCCATTATGGGACTAATGCTGAGTAGGAAATCCTACCCGGGCAAAGAACACAATCGACGGTCTCAACAAATTTGTATTAAAATTCCTCTTCTACGAATCCTCTTCCTAGCATATAATCACATAATCACTAATTACACAAAACTGCCACAAATCCCCAATTCCCAAAATTAGGGTTTAACGAAACTTAATTAAATATAACAAATTCGATACATAGATCTTACCCTCGACGCAAGGATCACAAAGATGCAAAGAACGATGAAATCCGACACCTCTAACTCCGAGATTTGTCAACAACACGGATGAATGCGAAGAACGTAACTTGAATCTCCCTTTTAATGTTATTAGGTTTGTAAAAGTGTATTATGAAAGTGACGGAAAGATTTATATATTAATCCGTGTTATTAACAAAACCCGTCGAATTATCACCCGCCAACCGAGCTACTCGATCGAGTAGCTAAGGTACTCGATCGAGTGCCCCCTTACTCGATCGAGTATCCTAGTTACTCGATCGAGTACCTAACAGGTCAGAAACTATTTTAAAATGCAACTCACCCTTACTCGACAGAGTAAGGCCTACTCGATAGAGTACCCAAAGACTCATAAATACGGAGTATTACAGTAAGTCTTCTATACCCGCTGCCTCTGGTTCGAATGCCACTGCCCAGCCGTCTCAAGCTCCACTTGCTCAGTTCGACAAGCTCGATCTTAATTCTTTAACTCCAGAAGCACTGGACGAACTGAGCAACCTCTTGCAGGCACGAAAATCCGACCCCGGCACTGATAGACTCAACGGTAATGACTCTTTTTTATGGATTATTGACACAGGGGCATCCCGTCACATGTCTGGATGTCTCCCTTTTTTTCTAATCTTAAAATTATTACTCCCCTGTCTGTTGGTTTGCCAAATGGGGATCTAACAATTGCTACCCAAATCGGTGATATTCAGTTATCACCCCGTCTGATTTTACGCGATGTGTTATACGCGGCTAATTTACAATGTAATTTACTTTCGGTTTCGAATCTCTTAATGGATAAAACGTTGACAATTCAATTTTCTCATAATTTATGTCTTATACAGGACCGTACCTCGAAGATGGTGATTAGTGCGGTTGAACAATACGAGGGGCTCTACTATTTGACGGGAGTGCGCCATGACCGTATACACGCTAATATGACCACCAAAGGGAATTCCTTAGAGCTTTGGCACCGGAGGTTGGGGCACCCCTCTTCCACTATTTCCCGTTTTTTACCGTTTTTTAATAATAAGAACTCTCGTACTTGTGATAATTTTCATAGCAAACATTGTGACATTTGTTTACGCGCGAAACAAACTCGCGAACCTTTTTCTTTAAGCTCTAGTCATGCTACATCCTCGTTTGAACTTATACATTGCGACCTATGGGGACCTTATTCCGAAAATGCCTCATGTGGTTCCACTTTTTTTCTCACCATTGTTGACGATTTTTCCCGCTCTACGTGGGTATATTTGTTGCGAAAAAAGAGCGATACAAAACAAACACTTCTCAATTTTTTCGCAATGATTGACAGACAATTTGAAAAGAAAATAAAAATTTTACGCACGGACAATGGCACAGAATTTCGACCTCTTATTTCTTTTTTTAAAGAAAACGGAATTTTATTTCAAACCTCCAATGTTGACACCCCTCAACAAAATGGACGAGTGGAAAGAAAACATCGTCATATCTTAAATGTCGCTCGTGCCCTTTTATTTCAAGCGAGTTTACCTATATATTTTTGGAGTGAATGTGTCTTAAATGCGGTACACTTAATAAATCGTACTCCGACACCTCTCCTAAAAGGCAAAACTCCTTATGAAGTCCTTTTTAACAAACAACCGTCTTTTGAAAATCTACGAATTTTTGGGTGCCTAGCCTATGCCAAAACTTTAAATCTTTCCCATGACAAATTTGCCCCCAAGAGTCGTAAGTGTGTTTTTATTGGATATCCGTTTGGAAAAAAAGGGTGGCGACTTTACGATTTAGACACCGGCACATTTTTTGATTCAAGAGATGTCATATTTATTGAATCAGAATTTCCTTACCAACATCTAAACATACGCGACAATTCAAATGACTCCACCTCTTTTACTTTTGACAACTTAACCCCTGTCTTTATCCAAACTACCCAGCCTATCACCACTACTCCGCCTGAGCCATCTCCCCCGTCTGACCATATACCTGTCACACCCGAGTCTCCCACTAAAGACCCACGGGCAGATCAATCCCGTCACACATCCACTCCTGCTCAGCCAGATACCACAACTACTGACCAGGAGCACCAATCTCCCCCCAACTCGAAACCCATGGGACGGGGCCATCGAACCAAAGTACCGAACTCCAATATCAAAGATTTCGTGCTCTCCAAGCCTCGCCCCTCGGTTAATTCACTCATCACCAATTCCTCGTCTTCAGGTACTGTCTATCCTATCTCCCATTATCTTAATTACGAAAAGTTTTCAACTAATCATAAAGCTTTTTTATCGGTCGTGACCAAACACCACGAGCCTACCCTTTATAAAGATGCAGTACAGGTACCCGAATGGCGAGAGGCTATGAAACAAGAACTCGATGCACTCGAAAAAAATAAAACATGGACTCTTGAAGATCTCCCTCCGCGAAAGAAAGCTATCGCTTCTAAATGGGTCTACAAAATCAAATACAAGGCTGATGGCTCCATCGAACGTTACAAGGCACGATTAGTGGTCATGGGTAATCGTCAAGTCGAAGGAGTCGATTATAATGAGACCTTTGCTCCCACAATTAAATTAGTGACTGTACGTACCCTTCTTGCCATCGCCGCAGCTAAGAAATGGGCTCTTCATCAAATGGATGTACACAATGCTTTTCTTCACGGTGAACTCCATGAAGAAGTTTATATGAAGCCTCCTCCTGGTTTCCTCCCATCAAACGACGGGAAAGTTTGTCGTCTCATAAAATCTCTTTACGGCCTCCGCCAAGCCCCTCGGTGTTGGTATGCCAAGCTCGCTTCCGCCCTTCGTAATTATGGTTTCAAACAATGTCCCTTGGACCACTCATTATTTTCGATCACAACACCCAACACCGAGGTACATGTGCTCGTTTATGTTGATGACTTGGTCATATGTGGAAATGACGTCACTTTTATTACAAAATTCAAGGAGTATTTAAGCACATGTTTCTACATGAAGGACCTTGGGACGCTGAAATACTTTCTCGGGCTTGAAATCGCAAGAAACACCTCTGGTATTTTCATCTCCCAACGCAAATATGCCCTCGATATATTAACAGAGACAGGTCTCCTTGGCACAAAACCCGCTTCCACTCCAATGGAACAGAATCATCGACTTGCTCTCTCTACCGCGGGATTACTATCGGACCCGCAGCCTTACCGTCGTCTTGTGGGCAGGTTAGTTTATCTTACAATTACTCGCCCCGAGCTCACTTATTCGGTCCACACTCTCGCCCAGTTTATGCATGCTCCCACAACCGAGCATTGGAATGCCGCCCTTACAGTCGTGTGATATCTTAAGACATCTCCGGGACAAGGCATACTTCTTCGCGCTGACAGTGATTTACGACTCAACGCATATTGTGATGCGAGCTACGCTGCCTGCCCCACGAGTCGTCGCTCTCTCTCGGCCTATATTGTCTTTCTAGGCTCATCACCAATCTCCTAGAAAACTAAGAAACAAGCGACAGTTTCTCGCTCCTCATCGGAATCGGAATATCGAGCTATGGCAGTCACACTTTGTGAGCTCAAATGGCTAAAAGGCCTCCTTCACAGCCTCGGTATTCCTAATGATCAGCCCATTCCTCTTCGATGTGATAACAAATCGGCACTTCATATTGCCCGAAATCCGGTATTTCACGAGCGCACCAAACACATCGAAGTTGACTGTCATTTCATCCGCGATGAAATTCAAAAGGGAGTTATCGCTCCGAGCTACATTCACACTAAAGCTCTGTTAGCAGACATTCTCACCAAGGCTCTCGGATGTGCTTCATTTGACGACGTACTCTCCAAGTTGGGTGTCTCGACCCTCCACACACCAACTTGCGGGGGGGTATTACCGACTCAATGAGCCGTTGCACAGGAAGATCACCATAAGGTGACCGTTGCTTCAATCCCACAACTCAAGGGAGCCAAATAATTTCTTCCCCTGTTTTGCCATTCATATATTTCGTTTCCGTAAATAGTTCCATTGCAAATGTATATAAATAGCTATAGTTTATTTGTATGGAATTCAAGTTATTCTGTGAATACAATTATCAATATTATTTCCAATTCTCTCAATCATAAGTTTCTAATAACACATCTCTTTAATTTTAATTTGAAATACAGGCGAAGACGTGATGATCAGATGCTCACAGCTGTGTTTAACGCCGTTTATTTTTGGATCAAAGAACTTTTTCAGTAACTATGGAACTAATCCAGTCGGTACATCTAAGTACGTCCAATGATTTAAAAAAAAAAAGAAAAAAAAAGAGAGAGAGTTAACGCCGCCAATAGTATTGTGGAGTCTCAATACTAAGGATCATAGAGGGGACGGGCAAGAGTTTAGTCTCGTGAATAATTGATTCTTTTTCTCATAGACAAGCGCATTCTCTTTTAACAAGCATACTTCTCATCTTATTTTTTTCTCCTCATTCTCATTCATTCTCTTCTATATCTTTCTCCCTCATCTTTTGTTAAGATTATAGAGGGAAGACGATAATAAGGGAGAATGTATTATTGATTGTTGATGGTTTTACCTCGATATGGTGAGGTATTTATAATACCTCCCAACTTATTGGCAAACCCTAACCCTAATAGCAAACCCTAATGGTAGTCAAGCCTAGTATAGGCCTGATCTCCTAATACTCTCCCGCAATCGTAAAGGCAGTAAATAATACGAACTTTACGATTGGAGAAATAGAAAGAAAATATAAAAAGAAAAAATGAAATCTTCAATCTTCATCTTTTTCGATCTTCATCAATCATCTTCGTCTTCGAAAAGTGGTAAGATAAACGAGTATAAAGACTCGCTAGAAATTTTTTCGAACAAGAACGTTAATTTTTTTCGGACTTGTCGAAAGTATGAGTTAATTTGCAAGAACCCTAATCGAACCTGACAAATTTCAATAAAACGGAAAATTATCCGTCAATGTCAAGATTTGGAGAACGTTAAGTTTTTCGAACTCTAAACAAATAATTAAAGTACCACCATAAACGAAGTAAAAGACGATTAATCAAATTTCAAAGAAAAAGAAAGAAATTATTTCTTTATTTTTGGATCTGTTGTAATTAACAATTCGATGATAGGCAATCATTTGGAAGCAAAACAATTAGCCTTGCTATCACTGCCGTAGACCATTTTGAGATAGACATTTTTTTTTATTATTATTATTTAATTTGTGTTTTTGATTGAGTATCCTACCGGTGGGTGTGTAGTTTTCCGGCCACCCACCGGTAAGAATGCGGAAACGATTTTAGAGTCCTCAAGAAAGAGGCTCTGATACCATGTTAAGATTATAGAGGGGAGACGATAATAAGGGAGAATGTATTATTGATTGTTGATTGTTTTACCTCGATATGGTGAGGTATTTATAATACCTCCCAACTTATTGGCAAACCCTAACCCTAATGGCAAACTCTAATGGTAGTCAGGCCTAATATAGGCCCAATCTCCTAATATCTTCCCCAATTTAATTTGAAGACCTCCTTTTTCCTCAAGGTAAGTCTCACCATTGTTTAATGACAAGTAATTATAAACGTTATATATCAATTTGGTTAATGCCAAGCAATTATAAAACCCAGAAATTAGGTTAACAATCAATTTGAAAACATTACTAATCAATTTGACAACATTAACAATCAATTTGAAAATATAAACTAAACCTATGAGGTTGCTAAATAGAAGAGCCTAAGCCGGTTTTTAGTCACTGGCTTCCTACAAGTAGCTGTAGTATTTTGTCATTCTCGGACAAAACCCGTTTACTTTAAACCGTTTACTTTGTTTCCTGCAAACTAATTTAATGATTCCTTCATACCTATATCCTTTTGGGATCAGCTAAACTATCTTGAATTCTTGATATAAGGATCAGAAAGTTTTGGTGTCCTTCAGCAAACAGACCTTGTGTACATTGAATTTTGTTACAGAGTATTGAATTAAATTATTAGTGTGATAGATCGGGGAATTATGACGGAATAATTCAAAGTTAGGATTATGACGAAATTTTGGGAAAATTTTTAGGGAAATATTTGAGGAAAATTATTAAGGAGAGGTGAAATAGAGAAATCAAATGAAAAAGTCATTCCAAAACTCAGAGTTATAAACGCGGGGGTAAAATCGTCACTGCATACATTTTTTTACCTGAAAATGGTGTTGGGTGCAAAATATGATCTGAGCAATTAATTTGGGTGTAAATTTTCAAAAACATTTGACGTGGGAGTAATTGATAATTTACTCTTACAGAAATATGTCAATATATATATATATATATATGATCTCGTGAGTTTGGTTCTTACGGTGAGTTGTGAGTTTGAAAAATCTCAGCCATTAGATCAAAAGAAACCAATGGTTGAGATAGAATACACGATGAGATGAGTCCATCTTAAAAATCTGAATAAAATAAGAGCACGTTATCCAAACAAACACCCTTCCTCATAGTCTCTCTTCAACCTCCTGTATACAACACCCATAAATTATCACAAATCAAAATACATTTTAATTTCTTACAAACTGCATTCTCCTTTATTAAATAATCGTTGATATGAATTCCAATTATAACAAATTCGATTTCGAGTTAGGCGTCGGATCAAATAATCATTTATTCAAATCTCTAAATCAACCCAAAAAAAAATCGCGAAAAGAAAACTGTCTTCATCCCAGTAATTGAAGGCAGTGAAGATGGACGGCGAAGATGGTGAGATGGGGGGTGGAGGATGGAGAATCGAACTGAGTTAAGGAAGGTGCATCGGTGAGTCAGATCGAAGGCGAGTCGTCGAGTCCGTCGAGGTCGTCGTCGCCAAAGCCTTCGACGTGTTGGGGGGTTGCGGTCAGGGACGGAGCTATGCCTGGGCCGGATGGGCCATGGCCCGGGCAGACTCCAAAAGAGTAATAGAAAAACAAGTAAGGAATTAGCAGTTGTGTGTGTTTGGCGTAGTGGTAACTTGTGAAAGGTTAAGCATGAATACTTTACTCCTTGAAGTCACGTGTTCGAAACACGCCAAGAGTATTTTGGTTTTCTTTTTATATGGTTTAGTTTTAGAATTTTCTTATTTTGTCTCATGTTACTTCATTCCTTTTCCATTATTATATTTTATTAACATTTATTTTTATCAACAATAATTCTTGTAATAGTAAATAGTTATTTACATAATACGAGAATAACAAGGAATAATTTTTATCGTTACGAGTGGTCCTTGGATACTAAATAATTTTGCAATTTTCTTATTTTGTCTCATGTTACTTCATTCCTTTTCCATTATTATATTTTATTAACATTTATTTTTATCAACAATAATTCTTGTAATAGTAAATAGTTATTTACATAATACGAGAATAACAAGGAATAATTTTTATCGTTACGAGTGGTCCTTGGATACTAAATAATTTTGCAATTTTAACCATCTCACCTTAAATAAACTATATAAACCATCTTATAGCGGTTTATTTGTTTCTATATTTTTCTTTCACATAAATTATTGTTAAAATACTAAAACATTGAGTAAATTTATCGAAGAAAACAATGTACTTGTATAATTCAAGTATTTTATTAATGTGTTTAATATAGGAATTTAAAAATATTAAACCCTCGTTCAAATCATTTGTTTATCCTAATTGAGAGTAACAAATATCGACAATGTTAAATAAAGGTGCGAGGTCTATGATAAATGAGTATAGGTACCGACAAAATGGATCAAATCGGCCCCGGTTCTAATTTTGCCCTAGCTTCGTCCCTGGTTGCGGTGGAGAGACGGAGGAGAGGACATTAGCAGGTTGCTCGTGGTAACTAGCTGCGCGTCGGAGATCGAATTTGGGTTGCGCGTACCAGCTTACATCTCCGACTCAGTCGATCGTCTGCTTTGTGCTTGTGTTTTCGCCATTGTTGTAGATCGTCTTTCTATTGCTGATGCTGCTTGTTTACTAAGCGAAGAGGATTAGAGGAGGCCGCCGTGATGTATGCGTGACAGAGTTGTAGCACGATGGTCGGATTGATTGAGGAGTGTATTTGTCAGATCAGTCGTTATATATCGATGACAGGACTAGAGCGATAGTTGAGTCATACGCTAAAGATCAGACTTTGTTCTTCAGTGAATTTTCGAATTCAATTATTAAGCTTGGTAATGTGCGTGTAATTGAGGCTGGAGAACTGCGAGTGAACTGCAGGAGAGCAAACTGAGTGAAAATACATGAATCGCATAAGTAGTAAATTATCTAAATTTGGATTAATCATATGGTATGATTTCAACAGCCTTAGCTTTATGACGATAAGTACACTCCATTAATTTATTGCATTATTGTTTGTCAAGGATAAAAGTCAACTACGTTGCTAAATTGAGTGAAAATACATGAATGAGGCAAGCGAGACTGCGAGACACAAAGGAAACGAGAATAAGGCTTGTGAATTTCCGGGCAATGTTGAGAGTTATTGTGAAGTTAAAAGTTTTATGTTTAATACTGCAAAATTTATCATTCCTTTATATTCTTACTAAAATCCGGGATTCTCTGTAACATTAGAATTTAGGATCATTTGTGTGTTCAGAAATCAATAATCTTACTTTCAGGTTCTAATTACTGAGTATTATACAACATAACCATATACAACGAAGTAGGCTAACTTGTAGTAACGCGTTGACAGCGTGACAAATAGCTTAATCATCGTCTTATAATCGTAAAATATGATAAAAAAAAAGAGTAAAAAAAATCAAAGTAGTAAAAAAATCAAAGTGACGCTGGAATAACATCACAATAACAGCAGAAAAATAGTAGAATAACAGCACAATAACACGTGGTAAAAAAAAGAAAAAAATCAAAGTCGTAAAAAATGTCAAAGTGGCATCGGAATAACGTCACAATAACACCAGAATAACAGCATAATAACATGCGGTAAAAAAAGAGTAAAAAATAATAGTAAAAAAAATCAAAGTGACACCGGAATAACATCACAATAACACCAGAATAACAGCACAATAACATGCAGTAAAAAAGAGTAAAAAAATCAAATTTGAAAAAAAAAATCACAGTAGTAAAAAAATCAAAGTGACACCGGAGTAACATCACAATAACAGCAGAATAACAGTAGAATAACAGTACAATAACACGTGGTAAAAAAGGAAAAAAAATCAAAGTCGTAAAAAAAATCAAACTAACAGCGGAATAACATCACAATAACAGCAGAATAACAGTAGAATAACAGCACAATAACACGTATTAGAAAAGGAAAAAAAATCAAAGTCGTAAAAAAAATCAAAGTAACAGCAGAATAACATCACAATAACAGCGGAATAACAATAACAGCACAATAACATGTGGTAAAAAAAAAGAGAAAAAAAAATCAGTCAAAGTCGTTAAAAAATCAAGTTAAAAAAAAGCACAATAACAGCATAATAACATGAGGTAAAAAAAATAAGAGTGAAAAAAAATTCAAGCAAAAAAAAAATTGGTACAAAAAGAAAAAAGAAAAAAAGGTAACATAATGAGAAAATTAGAGAAAAACATAAGAGAAAAAAAAAATCAAAGTTGTAAAAAAAGCATAATAACACGAAGTAAAAAAAAAAGATAAAAAAAATTAAAGTAAAAAAAAAAAAAGAGTAGTACTAGAAAAAAGAGAAAATAAACTAAATAACTATGCTTTTATATGACAACTAAGATTAATCTTGGCCACTCATCTCTAAGTTAATCTAATGGCTGAGATTCCCCCAACTCACAACTCACCATAACAACCAAAATCACCAAATCCAATATATATATATATATATATATATATATATATATATATATATATATATATATATATATATATATAGAGAGAGAGAGAGAGAGAGAGAGAGAGAGAGAGAGAGAGAGAGAGAGAGAGAGAGAGAGAGAGAGAGAGAGAGAGAGAGAGGTGGGATCCGGTGAGAACGATCACTCGGTGAAAACGGTGAGAACGATCTTTAGTCATAGGATTAAAACAATCAACGGTCTATATTAGAAACAAAATACGTGGCCAAGTCATAGTTCATTCAGAATTTTATCCCATCCCTTCGTTATTCCTATAATTGATTGGCCACTAGTGCCACTACATTATCATCAACTACCTTTTTCATCAACATTTCTGATGTCGATGTCACTGGCTATACCACCGTCGATCAACGTCGACCACCAATTTAATATTTTAATCGACCTTCATCATTCTTTCCTTTTTCACGTATTAAACCGACAATTACCACCTAAATCGACCGCGATTACCACTGCACGATCAATATGCTCAGGCCCGTCTAACTATGGGCGCACTGTGTGCACTTGCACTGGGCCTCAAATTTTTGGGGCCCAAACTTGGTTATACTAATTGAGAAAAAAAAAAGAGTAGAGTTGGGAATTGAAGGAGTACGGTAAAGATATACTCCACATTCCAATTACTGCTAAATCAATTCCTAAATCTAATCCCTTCCCCAAATACAATTATTTTCCTTCCCAAAAATATTCAATCAACTCCTTAATCTTCAACCAACGTTTCTTTTTTCTAATTATTTAAGTATGATTATTCCAAATCAATTATTCACAAATCATTCAAGTTTTTAATTGAAACAATTAGAATCAAAACTTTGTCAATTTCAATTGTTGGCAAATATCCCAGATTTACAGTTGAATTCAAACGAAATAGGTAATATACTAATATTTCTTCTTAATTTTGATGAACTTTAATTAATTCAATCAATCAATCATAATGTTAATGATTATGAATAATGCATTTGCAGGTAAGTTGGTGTCGGAGATCAGTCGGGCAGCCGTGACGCCGAATAGTTCTAAGTTCTGCCGTTCTGGAATCCGGCATCAGGTTGTTTCGTTTCATCACATATCTCTATTTCTAATTCTAATATCATGTTACCTAGAATAAGAAAATTTGATTCTGGATCCGAAAAACGGAAGAAAAAGAAGCGAATAGAACAGTTAGTTCAGTCCCAAAAAGGTGCACTTGATAAATTTTTCACCAAAGGGTCTACTTCTAATAGTGAAAATATTAATGATAGTGAAGGTGTTGTTGAGAGTGAAATTGCTGTAACTTTTTATAATCATGATTCCTCTGACAACAACGATAATAAAATTGACGATGAGGATAACAATGTCAATAATGATGATAATTTAGATATGAATGAAAATGATGGTGATGAGGACAACGATAGTTTTGTTGTAGGAGGAGAAAAAAATGATGTCGAAAATGGTAGTCAATCTAGTCACATGAATAATATGTTTGATGTGTGTGACCCGAGAAATTGGGATTCACTTAATTCTGATATGATTAAAATTTTAGCCAAAAAAGGTCCTAAAAGAGATTTATCTATTGAAAAAGGACCTAAAGGCGAATTGGGTAGGAGATTTAAATCAACATGTTATACAAGAGTTTTACCAAATGGAGAAAAGTGCGATAGAGATTGGCTTTTTTATTCAAAAGAGCTTGATAAAGTATTTTGCTTTTGTTGTAAAATATTTAGAAAAGGTAATCCTAAAAGTCAATTAGCTAACAATGGTCTTCAAGATTGGTCTCATATTTGTGTTAGACTTAGACAACATGAAATGGGCATTGAACACATCGTTAATATGAATGCTTGATATGATTTGCGTGAACGAATTGAAAAGAGTCAAACAATTGATAAAAAGACAAATAGTGCATTAGATAAAGAGAAAGAACATTGGAAAAAAGTGTTGGAAAGAATAATATTTGTTGTGGTGTATTTAGCAACACATAACTTGGCTTTTCGTGGTAGTAATGGAAAGTTATATCAAAAAAAGCAATGAAAATTTTTTAGGATTAATTGAAATGTTAGCGAGGTTTGACCCCATAATTCAGGAGCATATGCATCGTATAACCAATGACACTATTCATAGTCATTATCTTGGTCATAACATTCAAAATGAGTTAATACTTCTTGTTGCATCTGCTATTAAATCTGAAATTATTAAAAGTGTGAAAGAAGCAAAATATTTTTCAGTGATATTAGATTGCACTCCGGATGTTTGTCACCAAGAGCAAATGTCCTTGATTTTGAGATATGTTGATGTGTCTTCAAGTTGTGTTTGCATTAAGGAATCATTTTTAGGATTTTTGAGTGTAAATGACACAACTGGACAAGGACTTTTTGATGTTTTATTAAATGAATTAAAATCTTTAGATCTTGATGTGAATGATGTGAGAGGACAAAGTTATGATAATGGATCAAATATGAAAGGCAAAAATTAGGGGGTACAAAAAAGACTTTTAGATGCGAATCCTCGAGCTTTCTTTACTCCTTGTGCTTCTCATAGTCTTAATTTAACATTATGTGATATGGCAAATAGTTGTGGTAAAGCTAAAGACTTTTTTGGAGTAATACAACGAATATATACTATTTTTGCAAATTCTAATAAAAGATGGGAAATATTGAAGAATAATGTAACAAAATATACATTAAAGCAATTTTCATCTACTCGTTGGGAAAGTCGTGTCGATAGTGTCAAAGCAATTAGGTTTCAAATTGCAGAGGTATGTGATGCTTTGCTTCAAGTAGGAGAAACGGATAATGATGGTAAAATTAGAAGTGAAGCTAAATCCTTGGCCATGAATGAACTTGGTGACTTTGAGTTTTTGGCAGCACTTGTTATTTGGTATGAAATATTGCATAGAATTAATTTTGTTAGTAAACAATTGCAATCAAAAAATATGATTCTTGATGTGGCAATTGATGATATTAAAAAGTTGGTTTTATTTTTTGAAGATTATAGAGAATCTGGATTTAATGATGCCGTTAATATCGCTAAGGAAATTGCAATTGAATTAGATGTTGATCCTGTATTTCCAAAGAAGCGTGTTAGTCGAAGAAAAAAGTATTTTGACGAGAATCAAAATGACACATCCGAACTAGTTTCCCAAACTAGTGAAGAATCTTTTAGAGTTAACTACTTCTTATTTGTTGTTGATCAAGCTATTGGTTCACTCACAAAGAGATTTGAGAAATATGAAGAATATCAAAATGTTTTTGGCTTTTTGTTCTCTTCTAGTAAGTTGAACTCATTAGATAATGCTAAATTAAAGTCTTGTTGTGACAATCTTGAAATAGCACTTACAAGTGGTGAACAATGTGATATTGATGGGAATGAATTGTTCATGGAGTTAAAGTTGCTTAAAGATTTATTGCCTGATGAAGAGATGGAGGCTATTGATATTTTGAAATTTTTGAAGCGTAAATCGTATTTTCCTAATGCATTTGTTGTGTATCGAATATTGTTGACTATTCCTGTGACGGTTGCATCTGCAGAAAGAAGCTTTTCCAAGTTAAAGTTGTTGAAATCTTACATGCGGTCTACAATGTTGCAAGAGAGGCTTAACGGATTAGCAATAATTGCCATAGAAGATGATTTCTTAGAAAAAGTAGATTATGATTGTTTGATAGAGGAATTCGCTTCAAGAAAAACTACGCGAAAGAGTCGCTTTTCAAATAATTTGTAGCTTGCATTAATATTTTATATAAACGTTAGTTGATTTTTTAAATTTTAGGCCTCATTTTTTTTCTTTTGCACCGGGCCTCCACTTTTCTTGAGACGGCCCTGAATATGCTTCTGCTGGTTGGCGACGGAAATCTTGTGACAGTTGCCGATGTCGGTGCATCTCCAGCGATCAACTAGACCATTTATCCTACTGCAACTTTCCTATTTATCATCTTCATACCCTCACCAGTCACTCATACTGGCTACCGCCATCGACGAGTTCCAACAGTGACGGCACACCGCCAACGACTGTCACAACCGACCCCTTTTCCCCATAAGAGCTACGAGTTTCCGATCTAATTTGTTGCGTATCTAGCTACTGTTTTAATGTATCTAGTCACTATTTTATTGTACCTAACATAGATACACAAAATTAGTTATTAGGTACATTAAAATTGGATTGAGGTACATCTATAAATAAACCAGTTACATTAATTTTCTTAGATCCGACAATGGTAATGGTTGGAAGGAGAAAACACAGGTGACGATGAGGAGGCGTTATTCAGTACTGCGGCGTGCTCGGATGTCGTTGAGTGTCGGTTGGCGAAGATGTTGATGCCGGTGAAATGCTACTGCGCTGGCCGAGGATCTCGCCGGTGAAAGGCTGATAAAGACGGTGGTCGAAGTGGAGATGGAGAAGAGAAGAAGAATTGAGATCTAGAGTTTCAAAGTTGTGAGTTCGAAAAGTTGAATGGAAATCGTGGAATTGCGTCGGCATCAGAGAAATTTACGGTGTTCTCCGGCGTTGCTGGTGATTGTCGCGACAAGTGATAGTTGGTGACAGTATGTGATAAATGGTTATGGGGGGATTTGATAAAGCAAGGGAAAAGATAAAATGACATACGGGTAATTAAGTGAGAGAAAAGTCAAAGTTGAGTTTGGATTTTTGTATGCGCGTGAAACAGTGAGTTGTTTATAAGTGATTGTGTTCTCACCGTTCTCACCGAGTGGTCGTTCTCACCGGATCCTAAATCTATATATATATATATATATATATATATATATATATATATATTGAGTCATGTGAGGCCCCTTCTTAGGGTGAGGCGGCTGGACTCATTCTAAACTATAAGATCTAAGAATTATAGACTCACCAGATTATGCCACGTATCCCTATATAACTTTAACTAATACAAATATTTCCTCTCAATTACTCAATTCATTTACTTCACCCTTTTTCTCTCTCTTCAACTCGTCTTCAGCTGAGCTCCATTTTCAGCTCCGTCTTCGCCATTGTCACTGGAAACCATTATCACCGAGCTTTTCCACTGCCAATATCATTAATCTTTCGACCGCCATTATCACTGAGCATTTATACTGCCATTATCATCCCCAAAATTAGGTATTTTCGATTTACTAATTTTACTTTCGATTCATCCTGCTTTCATTTCGTATTTTTCACTCTAATTTCAATCAGCTTATTGAATTTGTTAAATTATCGTTGTTATTATGCAGGTTTTGATCGTTTTGTGCGCATCATTGAACACAGTAGGAACGCCTAAAATCAACTGAAGTCGATTTCTAAGTTTCTTCGTACGTTCCTTTCCCTTTCTTTACTAGATTTTCATTTTCTTGCTTATTTAATTCAATTTTAAGTTACAAAACTTATTTAATTACTTTCATTCCTGAGTTTGCTCTTGTTTTCCTATTTTCCTTCACTCGACTTCCATCAAGTTCTATGTGTTCCTTTTCTGCTCGATTATGCTTTTAATTGAAGTTTCATTGTTATAGTTCATTATTAGTTATGACCGATTTCATGCAACCTAGGTTTGTGACGAACCTCATGTGTACCAAATGTTGCTCATAATACCTATGTTTCTGAGGATACACCTCTTAGTCTGACTTCTAATGTTATTGCTTCATAGTTAATTTTCGAAGTTTTGCCTCTATTTTGCGAGTTTTAGGATGCTTGAGTACGGTATTTTGTCATTAGCTTGTCATTCTTTTGCTGCGTGTTTCGTTTTCGGAGGTTTGAATAAATTTCAGTAGCTACTCTGTCTTTTAAAATTTGTTGTTGCTTGAGTGTTGGGTAGCTACAACAGCTACACCTCATCTGCGTTGTTCCATTGCTTCTGTTTATACTTCGAATGCGCTTGTATTCTTCCGCCTAGCATTTTACTGATGATGTATATAATTCGAATGCGCTTGCTAGTTTTTAGTTGTTCTTTGATTTCGGCTGCTTGTGTATTTGGTTTTGTGTGTCCCTGTTTGTCTTCTCTTCATATTGTCTGTGACCATTTCACTCCAAGTTTCACTAAATCACCTATTGAAGTCCAAGTTTCACAAAATAACCTTCTAGTTTCACAAACTAAGGTCTTTGCTTCACATAAAAAAAAAAAAAAAAAAAAAAAAAAAAACTTTCATACGTAACCTTCTAGTCGTGGACAAAATGTTTGAGCATGTTGTATATAAATAATTTGACTATAAAATAACGCGGGAATTTTATACTCCTTAGGGTAGTCAATTCATTTATATGCACCCGCAATTTGTCAGCTTCTTCACCTAACCATTATATGCACCCTCTGAACCCATTCCCCTCGGTTGAACCCATTCCCCTCGTTTGCTTACTTGCACGGAATTCAGAATTGTGAGAATGATATGATATTGGCTGATGTTTTAAATACTTTGAGTCTAAAATTAGAATTTTCTCTTAGGTATTTTGAGTTTTATTGTGTCTAACTAAACATGTTTTACTAACTTGCTAAAATGTAGGTCTATTCCATTTAAATGTCAATTACGTTTCTCTAAACAAACATCTATGGAAAATTGGTGCAAGGGATGGGTTCTGAATATTATAACAGAAGATAAAGTACGATTTATTGAAAATTATGTAACTGAAAAGCAAACGGCTATGGGTTTTTCATTTGCTCCCTTAAAGGAAGTCAAAGTCAATGGGAGACGTTATCAAGTACAACATGCTGTTTCAATAATCAAGATCTAATGAATGAAATCTTCACACGCCTTGATTTTTACGAAGATAAGGCAAACATGGCCATCGTTTGTAGAAATTGGTCTCAACTCTTTCATGTCCACCCAACTACTATTCATGTTGACATGTCATTCTTGCGTTCTCTAGTCATAAATGATTCCAACGGTGTAAAGACTATTCGTAGGGGTCCTAGAATAGTTTATAAAAGATGAAATGTTTTATGACGTAGGATAAGACAGCCAAATTAATCCTCCATAATCACCAAACAAAAAATCAAAATCGGAGCCCCAATCTTAATGATCTTGATGATATTGCAATGGGCCAAGTTCAAGAGTTGTAGCGTGCTTTGGCTACGCCATCTGAGCCACGAAACAGAGCAATTACCAACAAGAAGTCCAAGCACCCCAACTTAACGATCTTGATGATATTGCAATGGGCCGGCCGCCTGGGAGTACAAGTTCAAGCACAAGTCAACAAGAAGGAAGAAAAAGTCAAATGCACCCCTAGCCGGTGGACCACCGGCAGCCGGTCCACCGGCCAGAGGCACATGATGACTTCAATTTCCACTTATTCCTTCCAGCGAACTCCCAGCCGGGTATGGCATCGGCAGCCGGCCCACCGGCTGGGAGTCCCTCTTCCGCAACTTGTACTTTTACCCTAATTGTAGTGCAACCTATAAATACCCCCTCCCTTAATCATTTGTAAGATACCCTAGATCTGAAATTACTTCCCTAATCTTATGCAAACCCTTAATCAAAACTTTAATCATTCCTTAATTAAGCCTTAATTACCTCTTAGTTTATGCTAGAAATTAGTTATTAGCTTGGGATTTGTTGAAGTTATTGAGTTGTATTTGTGAGATTTGAAGATTTTTTCCTCTAATCAATCAAAGTTGCAACCTTTGGTATAATTTCTTCTCTAATTCCATTACTTGTCATTTATATATTTACACTTCTTGTTCATCTTTGTGATAGATTATTCTAGTAATATGTTTATTGTTCAAGTTCTTCCATTTCTCATATGCTTTGTTGTTTTCATTACCAATATGAGTGAATAGTGACCTTACTAGGATGTAGGGGAATCCCTTGTAGTGATAAAGGAGAGGCCTTTGGCATGGATTAATGGTAATTCTTGGGTTGTTTACATTTGCTACTTGTTATGCACATAAGGTGTTTGTAGAATTGTTCAAATGAGTAAGTTGAGTTAATTCTTCTAACAATCTATCTACTATTTGAGTGAGTAACTTGAGTAGTAATTAGGATTTGATAACAAGTTTTGAGTTAGATTAATTGAATGAGTAAGTTGGTTAATCTAGGCTCAAGTGTAGAATTTACGTCGAGAGGTTTGAATCTACATG
This sequence comes from Silene latifolia, assembly GCF_048544455.1. NCBI lineage: Eukaryota > Viridiplantae > Streptophyta > Magnoliopsida > Caryophyllales > Caryophyllaceae > Silene > Silene latifolia. The sequence goes on from NC_133532.1 coordinate 22,478,494, forward strand.
TTGTAACAACCTATATAACCATTAGTCCATGCCTATTTCCCCCTTTCATACTACTTGGGTGAACCCGGCCGTCCTAGTCTCTTTAATCATCGTCTTAGACAATCTTAATCGTTCACTTGCGAAAGGAGTAAAAATAAAATCACTATCATTGGTGCCCTTTTGTTCCAAGAAAAAGACAGGTTTCGTCGACTGCTCGATTTAGAGGTCGACTGATGGATCGGAGGATTTGGAGGATTGTAATTGTGGACACAGCCACCCGCGCATTGGTTTTGTGGCGGCAATACTTCTCCCACAGAACTCCGATGCGAGGCTAAAGCACGTCATGGGCCGTTACCGATTTGAAAGGCTTTGAAACCGGTGAAAGGTTTGACAAGCCTACATTTGTAGAGTCGCCACCATTTTTTATGAAAAATTGGAACCATTCGAATACCTCGTGTCATGTCATGACACAAAGTAGTGACATGAACACTAAGAAAGTCGTTACCCTTAACATTCTATGTCTAGGATGACTCTCGAGATCCCAATGAACACGGATGTTCACAGAGATCTTGAGTAAGGGGTGAGGGTACGTATTAGAAAGCTCGTTTATTTGAATACCTAATCCCGCCCCCCTCGATAGCGGCCTCTACTAATGATTAGAAAAGTTGTTTATATCGATATGTTGTAAATTATATGCATGCAATGCAACATCCACAGATTAACCCTAGCATGTGGGAATTAACTATGTCGGTGAACAAACAATTTAGCAATAACTGGGTCGAAATTGGAGGTTAGATTAATTAAATGTGAATGTCGAGTAAATAAATCATACATAATATGAAATAAATAAATAAATTATAAAAAGAAAAATTACAATGGATAAATTGAATTTACGTTACAAGTACGCTCGAAAACAAAAGCTATTTGAAAAGAAATAAAAGAAATAAAGAAAATATGAAAATATGTCAAATTATTAGTGATAATACAAATAATAGTCGGTTAAAGCTTTCTTCTGAACGAGATGAGTTCAGAGGCAGAATCCACCTCAGAACAGGTGCAACATCTACAGCGTTCCTTAGAAGAGGCGGATTAGACCGTGCGTCTGTTCCTGAGTTGAGTTCTGACTGTGAATGTCAGACTTGTTGAATTGCTATTGTTCGTTGGTTGATTAATGTTGATTATTGATATATATCTCGAGTTGAAGTGATTTAGTTAGATTATATGCACATGAAACCGTCATAAATGAAATATAAACGAATTAAAACGAAGGATTACAAGTCATGGTTATTTACGATGTCGGAACCGAATTATGTAAAACTAGAGCTGGAACGATTTAGGACGAAATTAAGAACCCATTTGCATCCAATGATATTTTGAGCTTGATCGGGTGGAACAAGGGACCAAGTCGAGTTGCGGATGAGGGCATCAAATTCGTGTTGCATGGCAGCCCGCCAAAGGGGATCAACAAGGGCTTGTGTAACGGTGTTGGGCGTGATATAAGAGAATGGTAGAGAGGCAAGCTTGGCATACTTGAGATTCGGTTTGTGGATGTTGTTGGAAAGGCGGGTAACATGTAGAAGGGGAAGGGGCAACAGTGGTGGCAAAGGTGTCGGGTGGTATTTCAGTCGATGTAGTATTTGTGACGGTGGAAGGGGATGCCGTGGTGGCAGGGGAGGTAGGAGTAGTTTTCGTGGGGGCAGAGGAGGTAGGAGAAGACGTTGTGGAGGTAGAGGTTGAAGAGGAATGAGAGGTAGGGATGGGTTCGGTCAGTACATTGAGGGTGAAAGTACACCAGGCAGTAGAGGAGATGGTGTCGGGATGAGAATATAGGTAAAGAAGAGACGGGTAAGGGAATTGATCGTCAATAAAACGGACATGGCGCGAGACATAAATACGAGAAGTAAGAGGGTCGAGACACGAATAAGCGCTTTGCGTTTGGGAATACCCAAGAAAGACTCATTGCACTGAGCGGGGTTCAAGCTTATTATGTGTATAGAGACGTAACCAAGGGAAGGATAAACAACCAAAACTATAGAGTTTATTGATGTTGGGCTCGGTTTCGAAAAAGAGTGAATAAGGAGAGCGATTTTTGAGTGTCGGAGTTGGGAGACGATTTATTAAATAAGATGCAGTATTGAAGGCGTGAGGCCAAAGTGAGGTTGGAAGTTGAGCGTAGGTAAGCAGTGATAACCCGGTTTCGACTATATGACGATGTCATCGTTCGACGAATCCGTTATGCTCCGGAGTATGAGGGGGAGAAGTGAGTTTAATAATTCCATTGTCAGAATAAAATTGACGTATAGGTTTATTGAAATATTTTTCCATAATAGCTCGGAATTTTATAAAGGTTGGTACGGTGTCGGATTTTGTTTCATTGGTTAGAGCCATATATAATGCGTGTAGTGATCAATGACAACAACATAATATTTATATGACTCAGATGAAATTATCGGAGATGGCCATACATCTATCGGAAAAAATGAGGCCAAGTGGGCCGTTGGACTGAAGAGTTGAAGTAGCAAAGGGAAGCTTATGACTTTTGTTTATAATATATGACACGAAATACATTGATCGGAAGAAGGGATACCTAATTTGAACTTAGCATTAAAGTTTTGGAGAATTTTATTAGAAGGATGCCCTAAACGATGATGTCACGACGATTGACCAGGGGCAATAGCGGTGTATGCGTGAGGCGGGGAAGGGGACCAGATGTACATTCCATCAATTAGGTGACCGTGAAGGAGAACTGCTCCCGTCTGAATATCATGAATGGAAAAGGAAGTCGGTAAGAATTTGGCAACGACATTATTATCATGGCAGAATTGTGAGACGGAAAAAAAGTTTGCTTGATATTTTTAGAACGACAAGGACATTAGAAAATAAAACAGAGTGAGAGGAAGGGGAAATGGTGAAGGAATCGATATGACTGATGTCGAGGGGAGAACCATCGCCTATAATGAAATCGTCAGGACCTGTATATGGGCTATGAATAGAGAGGGTGGTGAGATCATCGGTAATGTGGTGCGGTGCACCACTGTCAACGACCCACGAGTATGGTAGCTGATCATTCGAGTGTGTGGCAATATGGGTTTGGGGGTGAGGTCCTTGAGAGTGCCTAGTCGGAAAGGCAATATTCGGATAACGAGCAGCAAATATGCGACAGTCCGAGATAACGTGACCGACATGATCACAGTAATGACAACGACCTTTGTAAGGTGGAGGATAGGAGGGCGTTTGAGTATGAGAAGCCGGTTTGATATTGTCGGATAATTGGGCATTGTGAACGAATTGTCGTGGTAAGGAGAACGATTTTGATAGGTTGCAACAGGGGAAGGCATGGCGGGGGATTGAAACGAGAAGGGATGGGACAAGCTAACGAGAGATCGTGTACAAGTTTCAGGAACCGAGAAACGTTTGATTTTGAACGAGTGATCGTGAGGATCGTATTAGACTCGTGATACCATGTAAAGAATTGATTACGATTATGATTAATAGTTTTGTTAGAGAGGTTTACAAAGGTTACATTTATACTAAGCTATCATCCTAAACTAATGCTAACTAAGAGCTAGAAACTAGGAGATTCAAAGACTAGATGTAGATACATTTGACAAACTAACAAACTTATAGCTAATAGAAGGAGAGTTTAGAGTAGTCAAATCTTGACCCATTTGACTCGTGTAGAGCGGTTGAGGGAGAGAAGTGTTGGAGTTAGTGCTTCAAAAGAAGCAAATGGTAATTCCTAATTTATTCATGGGATAGTTTTCCCAAATTGATTGTGCATTCTCCCATACTTGATTTATGAGATTTTCCACATTGATTGTGTAGTATCCTAAAATTACCATTTTACGATACTAACTTTGTGATTTACCATACCCATTTCACTACTATATAAACCCATCCCTACCACACAAAAAGAGACAACAATGATTTCCTCTTATATTTCTCTCTAAATATTTCTCTTGTGCTAAGCTGATATTTGGCAACGTTCTGCAAGTAGTCCTTATTCTGAGTCTTTGTCGTACACCATATACTCGGACGTCGTGTAACCCTGGGGGTTGGTTGCCAAGAGGCCGTGTGTATCGAGCGGGGCAAATTCAACTTTAGGGCAGTGATTATATCACGCCACGACATCTTTCTCTTCAACTTCTGTAAGTTTATCTGTTCATTGTTCGTCTAATAGTCATACCGCCTGCAGTTTAAAGTTGAATTTCAAAATTTTTCTTGCTCGTTAATTTTTTTTTTTATACATAAAGCGATATGGCTATGTCGGTTTCTGCTTATCCGTCACCAAAATTTGAATTTTATTTTTATTCTAACTTTTGCATATATTACGGTCTCCTATTTCTTTTGCTTTGCACTGTTTTATTTTTCATGCCATTATGTTTAGGAAATGTAAGGTTTTGATGTTTATCTTTTGTGTTAAGAGGTTTCCAAATAATGGCCCTATAAATGCATAACTGGATGTCATTGTAAGTGTCCATAGCGCACTAGTGCTCTATATTTATAGTAATGTTTTTCTCTTTGAATTGTCTCCTGATAAGGTATAATATCTTATTTTACTTCTAGCTCATAAATCATGAGATCTGTATATGAACCCGCACTCCTGCAGAGTAAGCTCTTGCAGGAAGTAGATCAGCTATCCAATGTTCAAAAGAGGTGTGTTTCACCTTCCTACTTAAAGTTGGATTAGAAATGTATTAATATGTATAGGACTGATGTGGCAGATGTTAAACATTCATAGCTTATGTTTTGGCTTGCTTTCTCTTGTCCTAGGAATATTTATAATAGTTGGGCCTCAACCATCACCTTAAGGTTTTGGTTGAGTTGATTCATCTATCATGGTATCAGAGCCAGTGTGACCGAAGGTCACGGGTTCAAATCCTGGCAACCTCAAAACCCTTCAAAAACTCTGAAAGTGGAATACCAGCACACGGGATGTTGATGCCTGAACTCCTGATGGAAGGTTCTCACTAAATAGTATATGTATACTGTAATACAAAATCCGGAGTAGAAGTATGTTGCAGCGGGTCCATACTTATTATCTGTTTAAGATAATAAGTCCCATTGTTACTGTTTGTATCTCATGCCGTCGTAATGTTTACGCTACTTCATTTAATTCTCGTTTGTATCTTTACATATTTGTGTATAATTTTATGAACGTTATATTGTGTTATCACTTATGTATGACGTGATAACATGTGAGGGAAGTAGTATTTTTTGAGTAAACTTTGAAAAGTTTTGTTTTCTCTCTAAGTTATGAAAAATGTATCCGATCCCTTATGTGATATATTTGGAAATATATGGAGCGTGTTAAAGGAAAAAATTTTATGGTTTTGTGCAATACAAAATTGGATCTAAAATAACTTGTTATGAATAGATTGTTATGACAATGAATTATTTGGCATTCTGGTTTATGATGTTAATAATTTCCTATATGACAATATTGATCTTTGGTGACATATTTCAGAAAGGGTAATTTTTGTTCATCATCTTATGCCATCTTGTATGTTAGCTTTGAAGACTAAAATATTGTTAATGATGTCTGCTTAGTCAATGCTATGAGTAAGTTGTGGATTGTGGGGGCGTCTAGTGAAAGTATGATTCCCCTTAACTTTCTCATCGTAAGACAATTGAGTTTCAATGTTGGAAGTGGTGATAATGACAATTACACGGGATTGGTTGATAGATTGTGAATACTCTGATATTGGGATTGTATAAACTTGTTTCTCCGATTAAGATTTTGTGAATGGTTGGTTGGTAATACATGTGTTTGAGTAATTACTTTTTATTTTGTTTAAAATGCTTATAGTAAACCAATAAAAGGTAAAAGATGCATAATCTATATTTATTTCGTTTTGGTTTTGCGATGTTTCCTTAAAGGAAGTTGATGATAATTGGAACACTAATATATGAGCTATTAATTAAGACGTATAAGTTTATACATGACAAAATGAAATTGGTAGAAAGTTGTTACCTTCATATATATGATGTTTGTATGTGTTACGAGAGATATGATATAGCTTATGTCGTTGTTATAAGTGATGGACACTCTTGTTTTTGGTAAGTTAATCAATGAAAACAATTGTATCTTTGGGATGAGTTTGGAATTTTGATTGAACGTCAAATAATGATAAAGTTCATTTGACGTTTAGATACAATTTTTTTTCATAATGTTATATCATGCAAGTTATAGATGCATAACTTATAGATGCATAACTGCATTGTTAAATATGTAATGGAGTATGAATATATTGTGAAGAATTTGCAGGATAAAAAGGTGAATGACTAAGTGGTTGCATTCCTTTGCGGGAATATTTTTACTCCATTAATTGTCATGCATCATAATCTGAAGCATCAGGTTTTTTGGCAGATTATCAAGAGTGATGGATAATCTAATCGGATAATGGGTTCACAGAGGTTCTGAATTGTAAGTGGATATTGAGATCCCTTACACAATGTGATATCATGATAGTACGTACGTAAATTGTGAAGAGGATATTGAGATCCTCCTACCAATGGCCATGGTAGATGTTGGTGTAGGTGGCACCACGAGGAATGAGTTTAAAGCCTATTGGGAGTTAATCGTGACGGGGCTCCCCCACTTGGGTTTACCAAGTTCAATGGGTCAAACGAAGTCACGAGGATCTCATGTTGTAATACTACTACCATTCCTATTTTTAAAAGTGATGTAGTATTCTTTCTATATATTATATATTTCTGTCATGTGAGGAAGGCTGAGCTAAGCTCTTAATAAGTCCATAGTCCTTTTTTAAGGGTGGTTTGTGACAGTCAAACCTGATGGACTTACCTATGTGAATGTGGGGGAAATGCCCTACCCCTATGAGGTTCTTAGGCTTTAGGACCTCTAGAGCGTTCACGAGATCCCAGACATGTGAGGGGCACCTTTTATGACATTTCGCGAGGACGAACACAGATTCGAATGCAGGTTTGTGCGCAGTTATCCGTTACAAACCACCGTAGAGAGTCCAATGCCGAGAGCAACTCGATACGGTATGAAAGGTGTAATTGTATGCACTGGGTGACAATTCAATTCCTCAGGAACATTGTCATCTTAAGACTTACGTTCCGTTGCCTTATATCAGCTATTCTTTTTCTCTTCTTTTGAATCATGTGGGGGATTGTTGGAGTTAGTGCTTCAAAAGAAACTGATGGGGCATATTCTGCACCGCTGACCAAGTCAACATATTGAGCAAGGTCAAAGATATCCACAGCAAGTCAACGACTTAGACAGCCTAGCCGATGCGACCCCCATCGGCCGGTCACTGGTCTCGGCATGACAACTGCCGCCACCGGGACACATACCCGCGTACTCATATCCAAGACCCCTCGGCGGTGAGTCAACAGGGCCCGCCGGCCTGCCATAGGTCCCTCGGCCGAGGGGTAGATCAGTCTTTCCACCTGCTAGCCACTTGGCCACTTGGCCACTACGTGACAAAAGGTGAAAGCCTATAAATACTCCTCAACCCTCATTGAGGAAAGGATCCACAATCTAACCTAAATACACTATTCATCTGGTAATATCTTCCTTATCTCTCTACAATATACATTCAGCCAAGTAACAACTTATCCCTTAAGTTTACTGACTTGAGCGTCGGAGTGAGTACGCTTGGCACAAAGCCAAGCCCTCAGTTCGTTCATTGTTGCAGGAGAGGCCGAGAGGAACGATTAAGACCAAAGGAGAATCCAACTCAAGACATCATTCAACAAGCCACGGGTGGTAACTATACTTGCTCTGGAATTACACCCGGAACAATTGGCGCCGTCTGTGGGGAAAGATACTAGAAGCTAGTCACATTCATTCCCAAACAAAAAAAAAACACACAAAAACCCACCCAAAAAGCTAAGAAGATGTCGAAACAACAAGACGCAGTCGTCACCGACGAAACCGCATTTTACCAAGATGATACCTTCAACAATTCTGGAGTCGTGCAGCCCTCCACCGGCGGAGTAACCCAACCGGAGTTCGGGATGCCAATAATACCGGACACGCCGCTGCCAGCCAACCAGGTCACCATCATGGGACATGTGGTTGACATAGCAAAACTGAAAATGGTCCTGGACCTAATTAGTAATGCGCCTGCTCACACTGTCACGCCGACAAGAGCGGCGGAAACCGTCCAGGAGACCAGGGCCCAAAATGTGACTCCGAGAAATTTGAACGGAGCACTAGGAGAAGCTGACCCAGCCAAGTCGCCGTGGGAGCCCAAAGTGGGCGTGGTAGACCTAAGTCCTTCCCGCGCTCATGGGAGGATAGCGTCCCCGCAGCACGAACGAGGTTTACCCCAAAGGAGCCAGAGGAGTCCGACTCAGCAGAGTTGGAGAAGAAGTCCAAGTCGAAGAAGGAGCCCCTCCCGCTACGAGGAGAGGAACCGGATTAGGAATACGAGGATCCGATCGCCGCGTGTCGTTCGGCATGTGATCAGACAGCCCCTCAGCGCCTACGTCCTAGAAGTCCAGGTGCCAACTAAGCTCAAGTTGCCACCCATATCATACAAAGGGGAAGGTGATCCAGCCGACCACGCTGAGGCTTTCGAGTCTCACATGTCGGTATGGGAGCAGCCCGATGAGGTGTGGTGCCGAGTTTTCCCAACAACTTTGCATAGAATGGCTCAAAGTTGGTACAAGGGGCTTCCCGACGGCTCGGTATACTATTACGCCGACCTAAGGGACGCCTTTCTAGCCCAGTACTCTTGCAACAAGAGAAAGGCCGTGGAGACATCGGACCTCCTAACTATCAAACAGGAGGGGGGCGAGTCTCTACGAAGCTACGTGAAGAGGTTCGACGGAAAGGTCCAGCAGATTCGAGAAATTAATCCCGAACTGGCGGCCTTCGCGCTGATGAAGGGCCTCCCAAGGGGAGATTTAAAAAATGAGCTCATCAAGTGCGGAGGCCTGGGCTTGGATGCCGCCAGGAAGATGGCCGACCAGGCCATCAAGGTAGAAGACTATCACAAGACATGGTTAGGCCCCAGCGAGGCCGAGCACTCAGAAAAGAAGAGCGTAAAGGGAGGACAACCCCGATGAAAGACGTCGTGACAACAATGGGTCACGGTCCGACGAAAGACGCCGTGACAATAATAGGTCACGGCCGACAAGTCTGCCCGGGAAACAGGACTCGGCGGGCGCGCGGTGGAGTTCGGGAACGTACCACCGAGGCGGTATAACGATAAAACACCTCTCGCCGTATCGCAGCCGAGGTCTTCGCCCGAGCAAAACGAGGGGGAAGTGGGAGAGACCCCAAAGCCAAAAAGTGACGGTGACACGAGCCGATCGTGAGTACCACGGCCACACCGAGCCATTTAACCAACGATCGCCGGCATCGAAGAATGCCATTGAAGAGCTGATCCGGAAGGGGAGCCTCGGCAAGTACGTTGCCAAAGGCCAAAAGATTGACGCCGGCAGTTCAGAGAAGAAATCCGTCTTCGAACGGATAGGAGTGATCCATGTTGTCATCGGGGGCCACGAGAACGGAGGGTCCGCTCATGGGTACAAACGACACCTGAACGAGCTCTATCAGGCCATCAACTTTGTGCCCAACACAGCCACCCCCTCTTCCAACATCCCCAACATAACTATTGGAAGAAAGGACTACGAAGGAGTCATCGCTCCTCACAGCGACCCACTTGTAGTCAATTTGGACATATCCAACCACCTGGTCAAGAGGTGCCTGATTGACACAGGCGCATACACGAATATCATGTTCAGGGAGTGCTTCCTCGTCTCGGCTGAAGGTCGGACTTAAGCCCCCGCACCAACCCACTATACAGTTTCTACGGGGCGGATGGTACCACCGGGATCAATCGGACTCCGTAACGTTCGCGAAAAGAATGCGGCTAAGAATGTCCTAGCTGAGTTCGTGGTCATTGACGGCTCGTCCGCCTACAACGTTCTCATAGGCCGAGTCACTCTGAGCGAGGCTGACGCAGTGATGTCCATCCGGGCCCTAACACTGATGTACGTCTCGGACCGGGGGGAAGCGCATAAGCTCGTCTCCAAAGACGAGAATGACGAGGTGGTGAACGTCCAGATAGCTGCCAGAGGATGCAACATGCAATCCCTCAAAGTGGCAAAGAAATCAGAGAAAGGGAAAAGTCTATCCTTACAACAGGAGAGCGACCTCATGGATGTAACTAGCGGCTAACTGGGAAGGTGTGCTTTTGATAGGCCATTAGGACGCTGGTAATCTCGGGAATACTCCATGTAGCGGCGGAGGTGTCCAAAACAGCTGTGGGCACCCCGACGCATGTTTTTACCTAATGAAAAATCGTCCAAGTCTTCCATCAAAATGTTCATTTTCCCCCTAGTCACTAGGAAGCAGCAGACGCCGGCTCACACTGTCATACCGACAAGAGCGGTAGTCTTTATCAGTAAGCAGACGCCGGCTCACACTGTCATACCGACAAGAGCGGTAGTCTTTATCAGTAAGCAGACGCCGGCTCACACTGTCATACCGACAAGAGCGGTAGTCTTTATCAGTAAGCAGACGTCGGCTCGCACTGTCATACCGACAAGAGCGGCAGTCTCCATGAAGAAATAGGCGCCGTCGCAGTCACCCCAAGTAGTAGACGCCACGGCCGTCACCCCAAGAGGTTTGACGCCGTCGCAGTCACTCCAAGTGGTAGACGCCACGGCAGTCTCCATGAAGAAATAGGCGCCGTCGCAGTCACCCCAAGTAGTAGACGCCACGGCAGTCACCCCAAGAGGTTTGACGCCGTCGCAGTCACTCCAAGTGGTAGACGCCACGGCAGTCTCCATGAAGAAATAGGCGCCGTCGCAGTCACCCCAAGTAGTAGACGCCACGGCAGTCACCCCAAGAGGTTTGACGCCGTCGCAGTCACTCCAAGTGGTAGACGCCACGGCAGTCTCCATGAAGAAATAGGCGCCGTCGCAGTCACCCCAAGTAGTAGATGCCACGACAGTCACCCCAAGAGGTTTGACGCCGTCGCAGTCACTCCAAGTGGTAGACGCTACGGCAGTCAATAACAAGAAGCAGATGCTGGCTCACACTGTCACGCACCGACAAGAGCGGCAATCGCCACCAGGAAGCAGACACCTCGATGGTAACGACCACCGCAGGTGATACTCGCCAAGCGTTCAAAATGCCTTAGAAGCATTAACACAATTGAGATACGCACTCTAGACTGCCTCGGCAAAGCCGAGGCGGAAACAAAAGAGACACTCAATTAATAACGTAAGGAGACAACCCAGACGAAGACATAGACGCTAAAGTACAAATGAGACGCTCAAATACTAGCGCAAGAAAAAGAAGTGAGGTAAAAACCTCGGCCAGGCCGGAGGCAGAAGAAACGAACTCTTATTAAAAATGTTCAACAAATTACAAGAAGTTACAAGGATAAGCCAAAAGACAAAAGGCTACAGATATCATCTCCCTATGTCCGTTGTTGCTCGCCATCAAGAAATGGCAAAGACTTTTTTTCGGTGGGTAACCCAGCAGTTCCCTTAGCAGCCTCAGCTTCAGCAGCCTCAGCCTTAGCCTCGGCAGCCTCAGCTGCCCTTGCCCACTCGGCTTCCTCCTTGGCCGCTTTAGCCTTCTCAGCAAGAGCTGCCTTCTCCGCGGCCGCCTCCTTCTCTATCTTCGCCCTCACCGCCTCCTTGGCCTTCTCCGCCACGGCCTTCTCTTTGGCTTCAAGCTTGTCATCAAGCAGCTCGTCGTATCTGCCCCACGGAAAGGAACCATCACGAGGGTAGAGCTCCCCAATCACTTCCCTAGCAGCTCCTTCGGCCAAATCCCGGAATTCAGCACACATGTTAGGGAGCATGACGGTTTGGAGCATCTCAATGTCCTTCTCCTTCTGCCTGATGACGGCCTCTTTGCTCCGAACCACCTCCGCCTGGGCCTTAAATAGGTCCCTGGATTCGTTCCTCTGCTGGAGGTAGAGGTCGGCGTGCCTCTGAACAAGTTTACACTTCTCCAAAGCAGACTCGCAGCTTCGCTGCCGCAGCCTCGGCCTTGGCTCTCTCAAGAAGGACCTCTGTTCGGCGTCCCGCCCGAGTTTTCTTTCACCCAAGAGCGCCTTCTCAAGCATCTCCCCTAAGCCTCTGCTCATTGAGAAGATCCAGCTTCGCCTTCGCGGCCACCTTCTTAGTGGCATTAAGCTCAAAAGCGGATTGAGCCACGGCTTTCTCCTGCTCTATGATACGAGCGCCGGTAAGATCGTTCCACCTCGCCAGCTCCTTGATCAGCTTCGTGCCTTCCTCTATAAGCTGGGAGACGGAAGCCTTCTGGGATGAGGAAACAGTGGTGACATTTTGATCACCGGCCTGTAGCTGGGAGGGGGAAACCTTCTGGGATGAAGAGACAATGGTGACGTTTTGATCACCGGCCTGCAGCTGGGAGAGGGAAGCCTTCTGGGACGAAGAATTCACGGTGACGTCTTGATCACCAGCCGGCACAGACTTCCCCTCCACTTGCTGCCCAACAAGAGCGGCGGACGACTGCGGCTGATCTACAAAAGTTTAAAGTAAGCATCAGTATCAACATACACGGACATACGGAGAGCACATCACGGCAGCGCCTAAGGAACCGGCTAAGTCCGAGCCACCGGGATAGATCGATACCGTGCTTGGCCTTCTTGGCCGAAGGGCGCATTTCCACGTCGCCAGCAGGCAACGCAGCGGTAAAGGCTGTCTGCTTTCTTTTACGGACAAGGGGCGACCCCTCCTCCTCATCGGAGTCTTCCCCATTGGAGATATAAACGATCTCCACCGTCTCCTTCTGAACAGGGGGGATGGAAGGCGGAGCCGATGTTGACGCCATCACCGCCGAAGGCTTTGTTTTTCGCGTGTGGCGCGGCATGTTACTTACAACCTTCGCCTGGGCCTCCACCACGTTCAAGCTTTTCAGCTGCTGATCCATAAGATCATTCGGCGACGTCCTGCGGTCATGGGCTAGAGCCTTGGGATGCAAGTTAGCAACAGTTTTATCTTTGTGCAGCCCCATTCTCCGGAGGATATCCTCAGACAGGTCCGGTCCAAAGTGGCCTGCGAAAGAAACGAAGCAAGAGTTAAGTAGAAGAAATCAATCAAGTTCGAGACACAATGAGAACGGTGATGGGCCTCACACCGACCCCACTCACCCTGCGCTAGGGCCGGTATGAGGCCGACATGGCAAAGCGGCTCATCCTGAAGAATGATCTGCGTTGGGGGGATCCATCTTTTCGGCAGCCCACTCTTGTCCACCTCAAAAAGCCTCATCGCCAGCTTCTCGTCCTCCTTAAGAAGGACCTTGCTGACATCCATTTTAAGCTTCTTCCGGCTGACCCATCTGTCATGCTCCGCCTTAGTCTCACACCGCAAATTCACTTGGTGCTGAAAGGAGAGGGGCAGCGGATAGTCATCCGGCACCTTAACGTACACCCACCGACCCTGCCAGCCCTTGCAGGAAGAAAGTTTGTCAACAGAGACGTAACCCTTCTCCATGTGCACACTGTACCATCCGACGCGGCCGGGAATCGACGGCTGGAGATAATGAAGTCGGCGGAATAAATTCACCGTTGGGGCCTCCCCCTTGAAGAGACAAAGCCAGACAAACCCGATTATGGACCTCATAGCCAACGGGTGCAGTTGGGCAACGGCAACGTTCATGGCCTTAATGATGGCCATAACATACTCGTTCAACGGAAACCGGAGCCCGTACTCCAGATGTCGCATATATACGCCGGTGTGGCCCGGAGGAGGGCAACAGACGGACTGACCCTCCTCAGGGATAACAATTTTGTATCCCCTACCAAAGAAGAAGTGACCCTCGAAAAATTTCTCACCAGAACAACTGGCAAACTTATGTGTCCAAGCTCGGTCAACGCGTACCTTGCAGACGTCACCGTGATCCATAACGTACTGCCTCACATTATTAGGACGAGCCTCTTCAACATCATCACCAAAATCGTCTGCGACATCAGAATCATCCTCCCATTCCTCCAAAATTCGAGGATCGACTTCAGGAGAAGGAGACCTAGGGCCCCCAGGCCTTGTCAGGAGGGCGTCCAACCTCTCCCCCTCATCAAGACGCGACGGGGAACCCCCCGGCGCCGGCTTACTAGGCCCGGCATCAGCAGAAGACATGTTTACAATAATGACTTACAGAGTTAAGAAATTGGAAAGTTTGTTTACCTTGAAGAAAAACGCTCGCCGGGATAACAACTCTGAGAATTAGAAGACGAAGAAAACCCTTGAGAGTTTAGAGGAAAATTTTGGAGAGAATGAAATTGGTGGCCAATTTCACGGGATAACTGCCCTATTTATAAAGAAAAGCCCATGAAGCAGGACCAATCAGAGAACAGCCCATGAAGCGTCAACCAATCAGCGTGCAGACACGTGTCGGACATGCAACCACGGGATGTCAATCGTTGCAATAGTTAGACGTCAATCAATGCAACAGTGACCAAGCGTCTTCAACACGCCTATTCATATCTCCTTGCCTATTCATCTTCCTCAACAAATTCCCAAGCATCTGTTCTCCGTCGGCCACATGATCAACCAAGCTAGACAGCGCCGGCCGGGGGCAATCAAAAACTACCGGCACTCTCAACCCCGGTCTCGACCAGCGTCCCTTTCTTTTTCCACATCGGATGCCCAATACACATCCATGTGGAGGGGGGATATGGTACGGCCTAAGAAGGACCGGCAGAGGTAAAAGAAGCCGCCGCAGAAGAAGCCGATGCAGAAAATTTTTTACAAATTACTTGCGCAGAATATACGCTCAGACGTACATCGGAGCCCATACCACGGCATAGACTACGCTGGGGGCAAATTGATGGGGCATATTCTGCACCGCTGACCAAGTCAACATATTGAGCAAGGTCAAAGATATCCACAACAAGTCAACGACTTAGAGATGACTAGCCGATGCGACCCATCTCGGCCGATCACCGGGTCTCGACATGACAACCCGCCGGTAGGGACACATACCCGCGTACTCATATCCAAGACCCCTCGGCGGTGAGTCAACAGGGCCCGCCGGCCTGCCATAGGTCCCTCGGCCGAGGGGTAGATCAATCTTTCCACCTGCTAGCCACTTGGCCACTTGGCCACTACGTGACAAAAGGTGAAAGCCTATAAATACTCCTCAACCCTCATTGAGGAAAGGATCCACAATCTAACCTAAATACACTATTCATCTGGTAATATCTTCCTTATCTCTCTACAATATACATTCAGCCAAGTAACAACTTATCCCTTAAGTTTACTGACTTGAGCGTCGGAGTGAGTACGCTTGGCACAAAGCCAAGCCCTCAGTTCGTTCATTGTTGCAGGAGAGGCCGAGAGGAACGATTAAGACCAAAGGAGAATCCAACTCAAGACATCATTCAACAAGCCACGGGTGGTAACTATACTTGCTCTGGAATTACACCCGGAACAGAAACAAATGGTAATTCCCAATTTATTCATGGGATAATTTTCCCAAATTGATTGTGCATTCTCCCATACTTGATTTATGAGATTTTCCACATTGATTGTGTAGTATCCTAAAATTACCATTTTACGATACTAACTTTGTGATTTACCATACCCATTTCACTACTATATAAACCCATCCCTACCACACAAAAAGAGACAACAATGATTTCCTCTTGTATTTCTCTCTAAATATTTCTCTTGTGCTAAGCTGATATTTGGCAACGTTCTGCAAGTAGTCCTCATTCTGAGTCTTTGTCGTACACCATAGACTCGGACGTCGTGTAACCCTGGGGGTTGGTTGCCAAGAGGCCGTGTGTATCGAGCGGGGCAAATTCAACTTTAGGGCAGTGATTCTATCACGCCACGACATCTTTCTCTTCAACTTCTGTAAGTTTATCTGTTCATTGTTCGTCTAATAGTCATACCGCCTACAAGAAGGACTTGGACTCGGTTTGTGTTGCTTGAGACGATATCACATCCTTAACAAATGATACCTTGTTGCTGATTTCTAGTGTTATGTTGTTATCATCCTAGTGTATGCTTACTTGACTTGCTTTATCTGCTTCCGGATGGTTGGTATATGATGATTGTAACCCTTCCCGGAGATTACTGGACCTCAAGTTTTGCTTAGTACCCCGTATCCAGTCTTGGAGTTGAATGTTACTCCGTTGTTGAACCGGGATTCAGATCCGGAGAGTCTAGCTCAAGGTTAGACTAGGATAGTACATCATCGTTGTCCAACTGGGAGGTTTGACCTCTTGGCATTGTATTGGTTTGACTGACTATGAGTATTTTGGTGGGTTTAATGATACCATAAATGCCAAGTACTTGGATGGGTTTAATGATTTTCGTTGGGAGTTTAATGATACTCCGTCATTGTGCATTGTTGGGTTAATGATACCCGTCTAATTAAGTCTAATGATACTTCTTTACCATGATTGTTGTTGGTTGAGTTAATGATACCCTATCATGCTATGTTTGAGCCTCTTTAATTTGGTTGGGTTACCGAATAATCGTTGTATGCTTGGATTGTACTCCGGTCATGTTTAGTACCTCTGAGTCGAGTGACCAATGACCCTCTGTTGCTCGGAATCGGCAAGAAATATTTGATAACTGTGTATGGTCCAAGTGTCAGATTCGACTATTTTATCGAAAAAGGTCATGTTTTGGGTTCAAAATTGAAATGTCCAAGTGTCCTATCTATATCCGAGTGGTCAGTGTTCAACACGGGTAAACGAGATTATATTAAAGAATCCGATCAACATAGAATGGGATGGTCGCCTATTCCTAGTCTAGAAACTGTGTAGTCTGAAAATGTGAATTTACTTAGTTGCTTAATACTCAATGGTTGGTTATAAGGACCATTGATATACGTGGTTCTCGCAAAAGCCGATGTCGTCACTTGCTTATAATGTACTCCTTCCATTCCATTTATGTCAGCCCTCTATCCACAAAATATATTTCAAATTAATTGTTCCTATTCTAAATTTACTATAGTAAATGTGTGAATTATCGATATTGTCTCGATTATCTTTTAGTTACCAATCGCTCTATCAAAATGACACTGACCCTAGTATTTTTAATTGAAGAGGTAGAATTGTTATTTTACCACTACTTCCTATATGGTTTGCAAAATAAATGGTGTGACAATAAAAGTAGACAATATCATATTACTCAATACATTTTGCGACAAGCAAATGATCATATTACTCAATACATTTTTAATTGAAGAGGTACACTGGGATTGAAAATTTGAAAATTTGTAACAAACCGTAAGTGAACGGAACCTTAGACTTTCCGGTGATAGAAGACACACTATAATTTACCCTTTAGTTTCCTCTCCGAGCTCCTGTAGGTTGTAAGTGAACGGCACTCGTGATCTTCTTCAAGCGTAGTTGCATAGTTTTCGAGCATATTCACCCAAGCTTCAACTCCTTGTCCGCACTTACTGGGCATCAAAAATACTGTGTTTTGACATGGCATTGTTACCAAAGATATCCATATAGGTTTGCCCAACCCAAAATCAATCTCATATATTGGAAGATTAACCAAGCTACTAACCGCGAAAAAATCTCCTTCCCCTTTAGTAAGGCTCTCGACAATGTCTTGTAATTCAAGAAGACACTCTCCTGTTTTAATCTTTGAAAAATAACTTGTATCTATCTTATTCACAGCCGCCCTCATCTTGCCTACTATTTCGGAGTATGATATTTCTGGTTCGATTGGGGTGTGCGCATATGTAGTCCAAAATATTAGAGTATTGAAAAGATGATATGAATTGTATGTTTATTATTGAACGATAAATACATGTATATATAGTTACAATGCAATAGGAAGTAGGAAAGTAAATAACCTAAACTAAGGACATATGGAAAGGAATATAATCTACTAAGATACACGAAATATATACGGAGTAGCTAGCAAGGAACATATATACATCGAATATAGACTAATGACTAATACGCCCCCGCAAGATGGACTGTCCGGAGGAAAGACCAATCTTGGAGCAAAGGAGATCAAACCGAGGTCGAGGCAGCGGTTTGGTTAGTATGTCTGCGAGCTGATCACCACTGGCGATATGTTGAACACGAAGAAGACCGGATTGAACACGCTCACGAACAAAATGAAAAGCAAGTGCGACATGTTTCATACGTGAGTGAAAGACGGGATTAGCAGAATAGTGCGTAGCTCCAAGGTTGTCACAGTAAACTGTGGGAGGATGAGATAAAGAAATACCAAGATCAGTGAGGAGATTTTGAACCCATTGAAGCTCGGCTGTTGTATCAGCTATAGACCGAAACTCCGCTTCAGTAGTGGAGAGTGCTAATGTCCTTTGTTTGCGTGAAGACCAGGTGATGGGATTCTTTCCTAGGTATACAAAGTAACCAGAGGTGGATACGTAATGATCCTTATCGCCACCCCAATCAGCGTCACAATAAGCATGTAGGCGAAGAGGAGAATTGCGAAATAACTGGAGACCAACATTGAGAGTGCCGTGGAGATATCGAAGCAATCGTTTCACGGCTGCCCAATGTAAATCAGTGGGAGCGGACATGAATTGAGCAAGCTTGTTGACTGCAAAAGAAATGTCAGGTCGCGTGAGTGTGAGGTACTGTAGGCTGCCAATAACAGCGCGATAATCAGAGGCATTCGGCAGAGGGGAGCCATGGTTTTGAATAAGAGGAGGGTGAGAAACAATGGGCGTAGGGAGTGGCTTCGACTCAGCCATCTTAAAGCGCTCAAGCAAGTCAAGGGCATACTTCGTTTGGGTAAGAAGTAGACCCGTGGAGTTGGGCGTGACTTCAACGCCAAGAAAATAGGACAGCGGGCCCAGATCCTTAAGAGAAAACCGAGAGGATATGTGAGTGACAAATTCAGTGAGCATAGGATTAGACGGAGAGGTAACAATGATGTCGTCTACGTATACAAGCAAGTAAATAGGGTGAGCAGATTGAGACCGAATGAATAAAGAGGAGTCAGCAGTGGACATTCGAAAACCATAAGAAATAAGATAATTCTTCAATTCAGTATACCACGCACGAGGAGCCTGCTTGAGACCATAAATTGCTTTGCTTAGTTTACAGATGTGTGACGGGTTTGAAGTGTCGACAAATCCCGGGGGTTGTGACATGTATACTGTCTCGGATAAGGAGCCTTGGAGGAAGGCGTTATTTACGTCGAGTTGGCGTAAATTCCAACCATTTCCAACGGCCAGCGAGAGGAGGAGCCGGATGGTGGCAGATTTAACAACGGGACTAAATGTTTCGGTGTAATCAAGACCCGGGCGTTGATTAAATCCTTTGGCGACGAGGCGAGCTTTGTATTTGTGAATGGTGTTTGTTTGAGAGTGAGTTCATGGTTGATTAGTTTTTCGTGGAGGGATTCAAAAGAGATCGTGGTGTCACGTGCTCGGACAGCATCGATAAGCGATTGGTAGGTGCTATCAAGACCACGCAACACCTTAGCAACGATGTCCTCTGAATCCATGGGTTTACCTAGGGCTGCTAATTTATCAGTGTAAGTTTTAATTTGTGTCATGTAGTCGGAGACGGAGAGATTTCCTTTGGTGAGGGATTCGAGGGTGTCTTTGACTTGTAATATGTGACCACGGGAGGGATTGGCATAGGTTTGTGCTAGAAGAAGCCATGCTTCGCGGGATGTGGTGGCATTGGTGAGGAGGGAGGAGATGTTGGTGGGGAGTGTGCCAATAAGTGCTCCTAGGATGAGGCGATCTTGGCGCTGCCAAGTGTGATGAGCAGGGTTCGGTTTGGTGATTTTGGTGGTGTCGTCAGTGAGTGTGGCGGGTGGACAAGGGTGTGTTCCATCAATGAATTTGAGTATATCGTATCCGAAGAAGATGTTGGAGATTTGGTTTTTCCAGGAGAAGTATGTGAGGGGTGTTAGTTCTTTGCATTGGGAGAGATTGACATCAATGAAGGGAGAGTTAGGGTTGCCCGGATTGGGAATGAGGCTACTGTGAGGTGCCATGGGAGGAGTCGAGGGGTAGGGTTAGAGGTGAGGGGATGACCGGAAAAAAAAATTGGATGTAAAGGAGGATGACGGATCTTTATTGGCTCTGATACCATATTAGAGTATTGAAAAGATGATATGAATTGTATGTTTATTATTGAACGATAAATACATGTATATATAGTTACAATGCAATAGGAAGTAGGAAAGTAAATAACCTAAACTAAGGACATATGGAAAGGAATATAATCTACTAAGATACACGAAATATATACGGAGTAGCTAGCAAGGAACATATATACATCGAATATAGACTAATGACTAATACAAAAAAGGTTCCCCTGGTGGTTCTGTGGGATAGATGACCCCTTTATTCCCTTCAAGCTTACGACTAGCGAAACACCAAAAATCTTTGGGGGGGTCGGCTTAGCCCTCGCAGTCTTAATGAATTTCTTCCATAAGAAGGAGGAAACCAATGCCATTCTTGTTGGGGGTTTCTCTAATCGTCCGTCATCACATTTATTTCTCAGCTCGTCTAATTTCTCCTTGTCGAAAATTAGCCTCCTCGTCACAATCTTTTCCTTACAAATGGTACTTTCAGGGTCAAATATCCCATTCAGGTCCATAGAAGGAAAAAATGATGCCGAATCAAATATTACTGATTTCGCGTGATTATTACTAGAAACCCCTCGAGTATTATTAGCCCAAGCGTTAATAAACGCGCAAAGGGTTGATCCATCAGCAATCTTATGCGAAACGCTTGAACTTATAGCTATACTGCCACATGAAAAGTGGTTCACTTGGACAGCAGCTACTAGGCTCTTGTTAGTGCTAACAGGTGCATAGGGTGCTAGCCTTATTAATTCCTCGGGATCTGGATTCGCTAGAATTTCCACCAGGCTTGTTAAGACATCAGCTTCATAAAACTCCACCCCTTCATCATTGCAGTCGATCGATGAGTTCCCTACAACCCTTCCGGCTAGCGGGTAAAACTGAACCAATGTTTTTGAGAGGGAATTTTTGAGCAATATGGTGGTGCTAGTTTGAGAGTTATTATTATTATTATTATTATTATTATTATTATTATTATTATTATTATTATTATTATTATTATTATTGTGTTGGCTAAATGGAGTTTTGTAAAAGAATATTGTAGGTATGAAAATAGGAGGTGCAAATTGGTCTACAAAGGAGAGTTGGATGGTCTTAAGGTGATTTGGTGTTGGAGAAAAAGGCTTGATCATGTCTTTTGATTTTATCTCAACCTTGATTTTTGCCATTTCGGTCTTTTTTTTTTTTTTTTTTTTTTTTTTTTTTGAGAAAAGATGGGTGGTAGTTTGCTGTTCTACTGTGGTGTTGTGTTGATCTCAGTCGAGTCTAAATCTCAATTTATATGCAAACAATCATTTAACGAAAACATTATTTTAAATGAATTATTGCAAAGAAAATGCAATGATTCTTCTAAAATAATACTCCCACCTTATTTTAGATGAATTAGTGCAAAGAAAATGCAATGATTCTTCTAAATCTCAATTAGATGCAAACAATCATAATTCATATCTTTTGATTTTATGAATGCAGCTGAATATAAGGAGTCTGTCTCCTGTGTATATTTTATGTTACACAAATTCTCATTGGAGACGACACTATCCGTCACAAGTTGAAGACGGATAGTACCCTTCTCATAATATGCAAGTGACAAAATCCATGGGGTGCTCCATTTCCCCCACTTGCCTTATTATGAGGGGAGTACTATCCGTCATAAGCTTGTGACGAATAGTGTTCATCACAAGCAAGACGCTTTGTTTATGTTATGCCCTGAAATTACAGGTTGTTTAAAACTCTCAAGTTCCTGAGTACTGATTACAAGCTGTTGCGTCCGATATATATTATAACCATTGCCTGCATATCGCAGGCAGTTTAATATTCAAGTCAATCCTCTAATCAAGTCGGATCATTTAAGCTTCGTTGTTATTTTTGTTCCCGCACAAATTCTTGTTTCAGACGGCCACTTTTCGACTGAAGCTTCAGACGGACAGTATATGACCATTTTATTGTTAAATGTAACCACAATGGTATTATCAGTATTCCAGCTTTTGGTAACTTGTTTTACAATAGTGGTCATATTTGACTTTAAATTGGTTACAAAATACGGTCTTATTGCTTCAGACTAAAATTGTCCGTCTGAAGCAAGACCAACTAGAGAAAAGCCTGCAAAATGCATGCAGTTTAATACTCTAGTCAATACTTCCTTCGGCTGTGTTTACGTATATTACAAGCTGTTCCTTCCATTCAATATTTTAAGCTTTGTTGTTTTTCTAACCTACTATAATAATAGCCACAATTATTTATGTACCCTCTGAATCTCTGAACATGACATTTTCAATTTTGTATTCTATCCATAATTATTTAACTATGTAACTAATTAAAAGGCCAATAATCAGATTATTTCTTTCCACAATTATTATCAGATTATTCTTTGCGCAACTACGTAATGTAAGATAATAAGGACTTACCTCATTGCGGAAGTAGTTGTTTAATGCTACTTATTATTATCAGATTATTCCAAAATAGAGGTATATAAACTA